>NW_027479755.1:0-68729 GCF_051014685.1 Ptiloglossa arizonensis
AATTGCGAAAAATTTGTTGTCTTGTCAAACATTTCTTAGCTTCAAAGTCCCATATCTCACGAACGGATTGACCTAACCCAAAAATTCCTGTTGCATCTGAAAGTAGAAACTCGCCCGATTACAACGGTATGCGTATTTTTTCCCTAGGCCATTCTGGTTAAGCTTTTGGAGCAGCAGAATTGCGAAAAATTGTTTGCCTTCTCAACCATTTCTTGTCTTCGAACTCCCATATCTCGCGAACGGATTGACTTAACCAAAAAATTCCTGTTGCATCTGAAAGTAGAAACTCGCCCGATTACAACGGCATGTGTATTTTTTCCCTAGCCCATTCTGGTCAAGCGTTTGGAGCAGCAGAATTGCGAAAAACTTGTTGTCTTGTCAACCATTTCTTAGCTTCAAACTCCCATATCTCGCGAACGTATTGACCTAACCCAAAAATTCCTGTTGCGTCTGAAAGTAGAAACTCGCCCGATTACAACGGTATGTGTATTTTTTCCCTAGGCCATTCTGGTTAAGCGTTTGGAGCAGCAGAAGTGCGAAAAATTTGTTGTCTTCTCAACTATTTCTTGGCTTCAAACTCCCATATCTCGCGAACGGATTGACCTAACCCAAAAATTCCTATTGCACATGAAAGTAGAAACTCGCCCGATTACAACGGTATGTGTATTTTTTCCCTAGGCCATTCTGGTTAAGCGTTTGGAGCAGCAGAATTGCGAAAAATTTTTTGCCTTCTCAAGCATTTCTTAGCTTCAAACTCCCACATCTCGCGAACGGATTGACCTAACCCAAAAACTCCTATTGCATCTGAAAGTAGAAACTCGCACGATTACAGTGGTATGTGTATTTTTTCTCTAGGCCATTCTGGTTAAGCCTTTGGAACAGCACAATTGCGAAAAATTTTTTGCCTTCTCAACCATTTCTTGGCTTCAAACTCCCATATGTCGCGAACGGATTGAGCTAACCCAAAAATTCCCGTTGCATCTGGAAGTAGAAACCCGCCCGATTACAACGGTATGTGTATTTTTTCCCTAGGCCATTCTGGTTAAGCGTTTGGAGCAGCAGAAGTGCGAAAAATTTGTTGTCTTCTCAACTATTTCTTGGCTTCAAACTCCTATATCTCGCGAACGGATTGACCTAACCCCAAAATTCCTATTGCATCTGAGAGCAGGAACCCGCCCGATTACAACGGTATGTGTATTTTTTCCCTAGGCCATTCTGGTTAAGCGTTTGGAGCAGCAGAAGTGCGAAAAATTTGTTGTCTTCTCAACTATTTCTTGGCTTCAAACTCCCATATCTCGCCAACGGATTGACCTAACCCAAAAATTCCTATTGCATCTGAAAGTAGACACTCGCCCGATTACAACGGAATGTGTATTTTCTCCCTCGGCCATTCTGGTTAAGCGTTTGGAGCAGCAGAATTGCGAAAAATTTTTTGCCTTCTCAACCATTTCTTGGCTTCAAACTCCCATATCTCGCGAACGGATTCACCTAACCCAAAAATTCCTATTGCATCTGAAAGTAGGAACTCGCCCGATTACAACGGTATGTGTTTTTTTTCCCCTAGGCCATTCTGGTTAAGCGTTTGGAGCAGCAGAATTGCGAAAAATTATTTGCCTTCTCAAGCATTTCTTGGCTTCAAACTCCCACATCTCGCGAACGGATTGACCTAACCCAAAAATTCCTATTGCACATGAAAGTAGAAACTCGCCCGATTACAACGCTGTGTGTATTTTTTCCCTAGGCCGTTCTGGTTAAGCGTTTGGAGCAGCAGAATTGCGAAAAATTTTTTGCCTTCTCAACCATTTCTTGGCTTCAAACTCCCATATCTCGCGAACGGACTGACCTAACCCAAAAATTCCTATTGCATCTGGAAGTAGAATCTCGCCCGATTAGAGCGGTATGTGTATTTTTTCCCTAGGCGATTCTGGTTAAGCGTTTGGAGCAGCAGCATTGCCAAAAATTTTTTGCCTTCTCATCCATTTCTTGGCTTCAAACTCCCATATCTCGCGAATGGATTGACCCAACCCAAACATTCCTGTAGCGTCTGAAAGTAGAAACTCGCCCGATTACAACGGCATGTGTATTTTTTCCCTAGCCCATTCTGGTTAAGCGTTTGGAGCAGCAGAATTGCCAAAAATTTGTTGTCTTGTCAACCATTTCTTAGCTTCAAACTCCCATATCTCGCGAACGGATTGACCTAACCCAAAAATTCCTGTTGCGTCTGAAAGTAGAGACTCGCCCGATTACAACGGTATGTGTATTTTTTCCCTAGGCCATTCTGGTTAAGCGTTTGGAGCAGCAGAAGTGCGAAAAATTTGTTGTCTTCTCAACTATTTCTTGGCTTCAAACTCCCATATCACGCGAACGGATTGACCTAACCCAAAAATTCCTATTGCACATGAAAGTAGAAACTCGCCCGATTACAACGGTGTGTGTATTTTTTCTCTAGGCCGTTCTGGTTAAGTGTTTGGAGCAGCAGAATTGCGAAAAATTTTTTGCCTTCTCAACCATTTGTTGGGTTCAAACTCCCATATCTCGCGAACGGATTGACCTACCCAAAAATTTCTATTGCATCTGAAAGTTGAAACTCGCCCGATTACAGTGGTATGTGTATTTTTTCCCTAGGCCATTCTGGTTAAGCTGTTGGAGCATCAGAATTGCGAAAAATTTTTTGCCTTCTCAACTATTTTTTGGATTCAAACTCCCATGTCTCGCGAACGGATTGACCTGACCCAAAAATTCCTATTGCATCTGAAAGTAGACACTCGCCCGATTACAACGGTATGTGTATTTTCTCCCTAGGCCATTCTGGTTAAGCGTTTGGAGCAGCAGAATTGCGAAAAAATTTTTGCCTTCTCAACCATTTCTTGGCTTCAAACTCCCATATCTCGCGAACGGATTCACCTAACCCAAAAATTCCTATTGCATCTGAAAGTAGGAACTCGCCCGATTACAACTGTATGTGTTTTTTTTCCCCTAGGCCATTCTGGTTAAGCGTTTGGAGCAGCAGAATTGCGAAAAATTTTTTGCCTTCTCAAGCATTTCTTGGCTTCAAACTCCCACATCTCGCGAACGGATTGACCTAACCCAAAAATTCCTATTGCACATGAAAGTAGAAACTCGCCCGATTACAACGGTGTGTGTATTTTTTCCCTAGGCCGCTCTGGTTAAGCGTTTGGAGCAGCAGAATTGCGAAAAATTTTTTGCCTTCTCAACCATTTGTTGGCTTCAAACTCCCATATCTCGCGAACGGATTGACCTAACCCAAAAATTCCTGTTGCGTCCGAAAGTAGAAACTCGCCAGATTTCAACGTAATGTGTATTTTTTCCCTAGGCCATTCTGGTTAAGCGTTTGGAGCAGCAGAATTGCGAAAAATTTCTTGCCTTCTCAACCATTTCTTGGCTTCAAACTCCCATATCTCGCGAACGGACTGACCTAACCCAAAAATTCCTATTGCATCTGGAAGTAGAATCTCGCCCGATTACAGCGGTATGTGTATTTTTTCCCTAGGCCATTCTGGTTAAGCGTTTGGCGCAGCAGCATTGCCAAAAATTTTTTGCCTTCTCAACCATTTCTTGGCTTCAAACTCCCATATCTCGCGAATGGATTGACCCAACCCAAACATTCCTGTAGCGTCTGAAAGTAGAAACTCGCCCGATTACAACGGCATGTGTTTTTTTTCCCTAGCCCATTCTGGTTAAGCGTTTGGAGCAGCAGAATTGCGAAAAATTTTTTGCCTTCTCAACCATTTCTTGGCTTCAAACTCCCATATCTCGCGAACGGATTCACCTAACCCAAAAATTCCTATTGCATCTGAAAGTAGGAACTCGCCCGATTACAACGGTATGTGTTTTTTTTCCCCTAGGCCATTCTGGTTAAGCGTTTGGAGCAGCAGAATTGCGAAAAATTATTTGCCTTCTCAAGCATTTCTTGGCTTCAAACTCCCACATCTCGCGAACGGATTGACCTAACCCAAAAATTCCTATTGCACATGAAAGTAGAAACTCGCCCGATTACAACGCTGTGTGTATTTTTTCCCTAGGCCGTTCTGGTTAAGCGTTTGGAGCAGCAGAATTGCGAAAAATTTTTTGCCTTCTCAACCATTTCTTGGCTTCAAACTCCCATATCTCGCGAACGGACTGACCTAACCCAAAAATTCCTATTGCATCTGGAAGTAGAATCTCGCCCGATTAGAGCGGTATGTGTATTTTTTCCCTAGGCGATTCTGGTTAAGCGTTTGGAGCAGCAGCATTGCCAAAAATTTTTTGCCTTCTCATCCATTTCTTGGCTTCAAACTCCCATATCTCGCGAATGGATTGACCCAACCCAAACATTCCTGTAGCGTCTGAAAGTAGAAACTCGCCCGATTACAACGGCATGTGTATTTTTTCCCTAGCCCATTCTGGTTAAGCGTTTGGAGCAGCAGAATTGCCAAAAATTTGTTGTCTTGTCAACCATTTCTTAGCTTCAAACTCCCATATCTCGCGAACGGATTGACCTAACCCAAAAATTCCTGTTGCGTCTGAAAGTAGAGACTCGCCCGATTACAACGGTATGTGTATTTTTTCCCTAGGCCATTCTGGTTAAGCGTTTGGAGCAGCAGAAGTGCGAAAAATTTGTTGTCTTCTCAACTATTTCTTGGCTTCAAACTCCCATATCACGCGAACGGATTGACCTAACCCAAAAATTCCTATTGCACATGAAAGTAGAAACTCGCCCGATTACAACGGTGTGTGTATTTTTTCTCTAGGCCGTTCTGGTTAAGTGTTTGGAGCAGCAGAATTGCGAAAAATTTTTTGCCTTCTCAACCATTTCTTGGGTTCAAACTCCCATATCTCGCGAACGGATTGACCTACCCAAAAATTTCTATTGCATCTGAAAGTTGAAACTCGCCCGATTACAGTGGTATGTGTATTTTTTCCCTAGGCCATTCTGGTTAAGCTGTTGGAGCATCAGAATTGCGAAAAATTTTTTGCCTTCTCAACTATTTTTTGGATTCAAACTCCCATGTCTCGCGAACGGATTGACCTGACCCAAAAATTCCTATTGCATCTGAAAGTAGACACTCGCCCGATTACAACGGTATGTGTATTTTCTCCCTAGGCCATTCTGGTTAAGCGTTTGGAGCAGCAGAATTGCGAAAAAATTTTTGCCTTCTCAACCATTTCTTGGCTTCAAACTCCCATATCTCGCGAACGGATTCACCTAACCCAAAAATTCCTATTGCATCTGAAAGTAGGAACTCGCCCGATTACAACTGTATGTGTTTTTTTTCCCCTAGGCCATTCTGGTTAAGCGTTTGGAGCAGCAGAATTGCGAAAAATTTTTTGCCTTCTCAAGCATTTCTTGGCTTCAAACTCCCACATCTCGCGAACGGATTGACCTAACCCAAAAATTCCTATTGCACATGAAAGTAGAAACTCGCCCGATTACAACGGTGTGTGTATTTTTTCCCTAGGCCGCTCTGGTTAAGCGTTTGGAGCAGCAGAATTGCGAAAAATTTTTTGCCTTCTCAACCATTTGTTGGCTTCAAACTCCCATATCTCGCGAACGGATTGACCTAACCCAAAAATTCCTGTTGCGTCCGAAAGTAGAAACTCGCCAGATTTCAACGTAATGTGTATTTTTTCCCTAGGCCATTCTGGTTAAGCGTTTGGAGCAGCAGAATTGCGAAAAATTTCTTGCCTTCTCAACCATTTCTTGGCTTCAAACTCCCATATCTCGCGAACGGACTGACCTAACCCAAAAATTCCTATTGCATCTGGAAGTAGAATCTCGCCCGATTACAGCGGTATGTGTATTTTTTCCCTAGGCCATTCTGGTTAAGCGTTTGGCGCAGCAGCATTGCCAAAAATTTTTTGCCTTCTCAACCATTTCTTGGCTTCAAACTCCCATATCTCGCGAATGGATTGACCCAACCCAAACATTCCTGTAGCGTCTGAAAGTAGAAACTCGCCCGATTACAACGGCATGTGTTTTTTTTCCCTAGCCCATTCTGGTTAAGCGTTTGGAGCAGCAGAATTGCGAAAAATTTTTTGCCTTCTCAACCATTTCTTGGCTTCAAACTCCCATATCTCGCGAACGGATTCACCTAACCCAAAAATTCCTATTGCATCTGAAAGTAGGAACTCGCCCGATTACAACGGTATGTGTTTTTTTTCCCCTAGGCCATTCTGGTTAAGCGTTTGGAGCAGCAGAATTGCGAAAAATTATTTGCCTTCTCAAGCATTTCTTGGCTTCAAACTCCCACATCTCGCGAACGGATTGACCTAACCCAAAAATTCCTATTGCACATGAAAGTAGAAACTCGCCCGATTACAACGCTGTGTGTATTTTTTCCCTAGGCCGTTCTGGTTAAGCGTTTGGAGCAGCAGAATTGCGAAAAATTTTTTGCCTTCTCAACCATTTCTTGGCTTCAAACTCCCATATCTCGCGAACGGACTGACCTAACCCAAAAATTCCTATTGCATCTGGAAGTAGAATCTCGCCCGATTAGAGCGGTATGTGTATTTTTTCCCTAGGCGATTCTGGTTAAGCGTTTGGAGCAGCAGCATTGCCAAAAATTTTTTGCCTTCTCATCCATTTCTTGGCTTCAAACTCCCATATCTCGCGAATGGATTGACCCAACCCAAACATTCCTGTAGCGTCTGAAAGTAGAATCTCGCCCGATTACAACGGCATGTGTATTTTTTCCCTAGCCCATTCTGGTTAAGCGTTTGGAGCAGCAGAATTGCCAAAAATTTGTTGTCTTGTCAACCATTTCTTAGCTTCAAACTCCCATATCTCGCGAACGGATTGACCTAACCCAAAAATTCCTGTTGCGTCTGAAAGTAGAGACTCGCCCGATTACAACGGTATGTGTATTTTTTCCCTAGGCCATTCTGGTTAAGCGTTTGGAGCAGCAGAAGTGCGAAAAATTTGTTGTCTTCTCAACTATTTCTTGGCTTCAAACTCCCATACAACGCGAACGGATTGACCTAACCCAAAAATTCCTATTGCACATGAAAGTAGAAACTCGCCCGATTACAACGGTGTGTGTATTTTCTCTCTAGGCCGTTCTGGTCAAGCGTTTGGAGCAGCAGAATTGCGAAAAATTTTTTGCCTTCTCAACCATTTCTTGGGTTCAAACTCCCATATCTCGCGAACGGATTGACCTACCCAAAAATTTCTATTGCATCTGAAAGTTGAAACTCGCCCGATTACAGTGGTATGTGTATTTTTTCCCTAGGCCATTCTGGTTAAGCGGTTGGAGCATCAGAATTGCGAAAAATTTTTTGCCTTCTCAACTATTTTTTGGATTCAAACTCCCATGTCTCGCGAACGGATTGACCTGACCCAAAAATTCCTATTGCATCTGAAAGTAGACACTCGCCCGATTACAACGGTATGTGTATTTTTTCCCTAGGCCATTCTGGTTAAGCGTTTGGAGCAGCAGAAGTGCGAAAAATTTGTTGTCTTCTCAACTATTTCTTGGCTTCAAACTCCCATATCACGCGAACGGATTGACCTAACCCAAAAATTCCTATTGCACATGAAAGTAGAAACTCGCCCGATTACAACGGTGTGTGTATTTTTTCTCTAGGCCGTTCTGGTTAAGCGTTTGGAGCAGCAGAATTGCGAAATATTTTTGCCTTCTCAACCATTTCTTGGCTTCAAACTCCCATATCTCGCGAACGGATACACCTAACCCAAAAATTCCTATTGCATCTGAAAGAAGACACTCGCCCGATTACAACGGAAGGTGTATTTTCTCCCTAGGCCATTCTGGTTAAGCGTTTGGAGCAGCAGAATTGCGAAATATTTTTGCCTTCTCAACCATTTCTTGGCTTCAAACTCCCATATCTCGCGAACGGATTCACCTAACCCAAAAATTCCTATTGCATCTGAAAGTAGGAACTCGCCCGATTACAACGGTATGTGTTTTTTTTCCCCTAGGCCATTCTGGTTAAGCGTTAGGAGCAGCAGAATTGCGAAAAATTATTTGCCTTCTCAAGCATTTCTTGGCTTCAAACTCCCACATCTCGCGAACGGATTGACCTAACCCAAAAATTCCTATTGCACATGAAAGTAGAAACTCGCCCGATTACAACGCTGTGTGTATTTTTTCCCTAGGCCGTTCTGGTTAAGCGTTTGGAGGAGCAGAATTGCGAAAAATTTTTTGCCTTCTCAACCATTTCTTGGCTTCAAACTCCCATATCTCGCGAACGGACTGACTTAACCCAAAAATTCCTATTGCATCTGGAAGTAGAATCTCGCCCGATTACAGCGGTATGTGTATTTTTTCCCTAGGCCATTCTGGTTAAGCGTTTGGAGCAGCAGCATTGCCAAAAATTTTTTGCCTTCTCAACCATTTCTTGGCTTCAAACTCCCATATCTCGCGAATGGATTGACCCAACCCAAACATTCCTGTAGCGTCTGAAAGTAGAAACTCGCCCGATTACAACGGCATGTGTATTTTTTCCCTAGCCCATTCTGGTTAAGCGTTTGGAGCAGCAGAATTGCGAAAAATTTGTTGTCTTCTCAACTATTTCTTGGCTTCAAACTCCCATATCTGGCGAACGGATTGACCTAACCCAAAAATTCCTATTGCACATGAAAGTAGAAACTCGCCCGATTACAACGGTGTGTGTATTTTTTCTCTAGGCCGTTCTGGTTAAGCGTTTGGAGCAGCAGAATTGCGAAAAATTTTTTGCCTTCTCAACCATTTCGTGGCTTCAAACTCCCATATCTCGCGAACGGATTGACCTACCCAAAAATTTCTATTGCATCTGAAAGTTGAAACACGCCCGATTACAGTGGTATGTGTATTTTTTCCCTAGGCCATTCTGGTTAAGCGGTTGGAGCATCAGAATTGCGAAAAATTTTTTGCCTTCTCAACTATTTTTTGGATTCAAACTCCCATGTCTCGCGAACGGATTGACCTGACCCAAAAATTCCTATTGCATCTGAAAGTAGACACTCGCCCGATTACAGCGGAATGTGTATTTTCTCCCTAGGCCATTCTGGTTAAGCGTTTGGAGCAGCAGAATTGCGAAAAATTTTTTGCCTTCTCAACCATTTCTTGGCTTCAAACTCCCATATCTCGCGAACGGATTGACCTAACCCAAAAATTCCTATTGCATCTGAAAGTAGAAACTAGGCGGATTACAGCGGTATGTGTATTTTTTCCCTAGGCCATTCTGGTTAAGCGTTTGCAGCAGCAGAATTGCGAAAATTTTTTTGCCTTCACAACCATTTCTTGGCTTCAAACTCCTATATCTCGCGAACGGATTGACCTAACCCCAAAATTTCTATTGCATCTGAAAGTAGGAACTCGCCCGATTACAACGGTATGTGTATTTTTCCCCTAGGCCATTCTGGTTAAGCGTTTGGAGCAGCAGAATTGCGAAAAATTTTTTGCCTTCTCAAGCATTTCTTAGCTTCAAACTCCCACATCTCGCGAACGGATTGACCTAACCCAAAATCTCCTATTGCATCTGAAAGTAGAAACTCGCACGATCACAGTGGTATGTGTATTTTTTCCCTAGGCCATTCTGGTTAAGCGTTTGGAGCAGCAGAATTGCGAAAAATTTTTTGCCTTCTCAACCATTTCTTGGCTTCAAACTCCCATATCTCGCGAACGGATTGACCTAACCCAAAAATTCCTATTACATCTGAAAGTTGAAACTCGCCCGATTACAGTGGTATGTGTATTTTTTCCCTAGGCCATTCTGGTTAAGCGGTTGGAGCAGCAGAATTGCGAAAAATTTTCGCCTTCTCAAGCATTTCTTGGCTTCAAACTCCCATATGTCGCGAACGGATTGAGCTAACCCAAAAATTCCCGTTGCATCTGGAAGTAGAAACCCGCCCGATTACAACGGTATGTGTATTTTTTCCCTAGGCCATTCTGGTTAAGCGTTTGGAGCAGCAGAAGTGCGAAAAATTTGTTGTCTTCTCAACTATTTCTTGGCTTCAAACTCCCATATCTCGCGAACGGATTGACCTAACCCAAAAACTCCTATTGCATCTGAAAGTAGAAACTCGCACGATTACAGTGGTATGTGTATTTTTTCCCTAGGCCATTCTGGTTAAGCGTTTGGAGAAGCAGAATTGCGAAAAATTTGTTGTCTTCTCAACTATTTCTTGGCTTCAAACTCCCATATCTCGCCAACGGATTGACCTAACCCAAAATTTCCTATTGCATCTGAAAGTAGACACTCGCCCGATTACAACGGAATGTGTATTTTCTCCCTAGGCTATTCTGGTTAAGCGTTTGGAGCAGCAGAATTGCGAAATATTTTTGCCTTCTCAACCATTTCTTGGCTTCAAACTCCCATATCTCGCGAACGGATTCACCTAACCCAAAAATTCCTATTGCATCTG
Source organism: Ptiloglossa arizonensis (assembly GCF_051014685.1). Taxonomy (NCBI): domain Eukaryota; kingdom Metazoa; phylum Arthropoda; class Insecta; order Hymenoptera; family Colletidae; genus Ptiloglossa; species Ptiloglossa arizonensis. Next base: position 10,364 of record NW_027479755.1, read on the forward strand.
AAAGTAGGAACTCGCCCGATTACAGTGGTATGTGTATTTTTTCCCTAGGCCATTCTGGTTAAGCGTTTGGAGAAGCAGAATTGCGAAAAATTTGTTGTCTTCTCAACTATTTCTTGGCTTCAAACTCCCATATCTCGCCAACGGATTGACCTAACCCAAAATTTCCTATTGCATCTGAAAGTAGACACTCGCCCGATTACAACGGAATGTGTATTTTCTCCCTAGGCTATTCTGGTTAAGCGTTTGGAGCAGCAGAATTGCGAAATATTTTTGCCTTCTCAACCATTTCTTGGCTTCAAACTCCCATATCTCGCGAACGGATTCACCTAACCCAAAAATTCCTATTGCATCTGAAAGTAGGAACTCGCCCGATTACAACGGTATGTGTTTTTTTTCCCCTAGGCCATTCTGGTTAAGCGTTTGGAGCAGCAGAATTGCGAAAAATTATTTGCCTTCTGAAGCATTTCTTGGCTTCAAACTCCCACATCTCGCGAACGGATTGACCTAACCCAAAAATTCCTATTGCACATGAAAGTAGAAACTCGCCCGATTACAACGCTGTGTGTATTTTTTCCCTAGGCCGTTCTGGTTAAGCGTTTGGAGCAGCAAAATTGCGAAAAATTTTTTGCCTTCTCAACCATTTCTTGGCTTCAAACTCCCATATCTCGCGAACGGACTGACTTAACCCAAAAATTCCTATTGCATCTGGAAGTAGAATCTCGCCCGATTACAGCGGTATGTGTATTTTTTCCCTAGGCCATTCTGGTTAAGCGTTTGGAGCAGCAGCATTGCCAAAAATTTTTTGCCTTCTCAACCATTTCTTGGCTTCAAACTCCCATATCTCGCGAATGGATTGACCCAACCCAAACATTCCTGTAGCGTCTGAAAGTAGAAACTCGCCCGATTACAACGGCATGTGTATTTTTTCCCTAGCCCATTCTGGTCAAGCGTTTGGAGCAGCAGAATTGCCAAAAATTTGTTGTCTTGTCAACCATTTCTTAGCTTCAAACTCCCATATCTCGCGAACGGATTGACCTAACCCAAAATCTCCTATTGCATCTGAAAGTAGAAACTCGCACGATTACAGTGGTATGTGTATTTTTTCCCTAGGCCATTCTGGTTAAGCGTTTGGAGCAGCAGAATTGCGAAAAATTTTTTGCCTTCTCAACCATTTCTTGGCTTCAAACTCCCATATCTCGCGAACGGATTGACCTAACACAAAAATTCCTATTGCATCTGAAAGTTGAAACTCGCCCGATTACAGTGGTATGTGTATTTTTTCCCTAGGCCATTCTGGTTAAGCGGTTGGAGCAGCAGAATTGCGAAAAATTTTTCGCCTTCTCAAGCATTTCTTGGCTTCAAACTCCCATATCTCGCGAACGGATTGAGCTAACCCAAAAATTCCCGTTGCATCTGGAAGTAGAAACCCGCCCGATTACAACGGTATGTGTATTTTTTCCCTAGGCCATTCTGGTTAAGCGTTTGGAGCAGCAGAAGTGCGAAAAATTTGTTGTCTTCTCAACTATTTCTTGGCTTCAAACTCCCATATCTCGCGAACGGATTGACCTAACCCAAAAACTCCTATTGCATCTGAAAGTAGAAACTCGCACGATTACAGTGGTATGTGCATTTTTTCCCTAGGCCATTCTGGTTAAGCGTTTGGAGCAGCAGAATTGCGAAAAATTTTTTGCCTTCTCAACCATCTCTTTGCTTCAAACTCCCATATCTCGCGAAAGGATTGACCTAACCCAAAAATTCCTATTGCATGTGGAAGTAGAAACCAGCCCGATTACAACGGTATGTGTATTTTCTCCCTAGGCCATTCTGGTTAAGCGTTTGGAGCAGCAGAATTGCGAAAAATTTTTTGCCTTCTCAACCATTTCTTGGCTTCAAACTCCCATATCTCGCGAACGGATTGACCTAACCCAAAAAATCCTATTGCATCTGAAAGTAGAAACTAGGCGGATTACAGCGGTATGTGTATTTTTTCCCTAGGCCATTCTTGTTAAGCGTTTGCAGCAGCAGAATTGCGAAAAATTTTTTGCCTTCACAACCATTTCTTGGCTTCAAACTCCTATATCTCGCGAACGGATTGACCTAACCCCAAAATTCCTATTGCATCTGAAAGCAGGAACTCGCCCGATTACAACGGTATGTGTATTTTTCCACTTAGGCCATTCTGGTTAAGCGTTTGGAGCAGCAGAAATGCGAAAAATTTTTTGCCTTCTCAACCATTTCTTGGCTTCAAACTCCCATATCTCGCGAACGGATTGACCTAACCCAAAAATTCCTATTGCATCTGAAAGTTGAAACTCGCCCGATTACAGTGGTATGTATATTTTTTCCCTAGGCCATTCTGGTTAAGCGGTTGGAGCAGCAGAATTGCGACAAATTTTTTGCCTTCTCAAGCATTTCTTGGCTTCAAACTCCCTTATCTCGCAAACGGATTGACCTAACCCAAAAACTCCTATTGCATCCGGAAGTAGAAACCCGCCCGATTACAACGGTATGTGTATTTTTTCCCTAGGCCATTCTGGTTAAGCGTTTGGAGCAGCAGAAGTGCGAAAAATTTGTTGTCTTCTCAACTATTTCTTGGCTTCAAACTCCCATATCTCGCCAACGGATTGACCTAACCCAAAAATTCCTATTGCATCTGAAAGAAGACACTCGCCCGATTACAACGGAAGGTGTATTTTCTCCCTAGGCCATTCTGGTTAAGCGTTTGGAGCAGCAGAATTGCGAAATATTTTTGCCTTCTCAACCATTTCTTGGCTTCAAACTCCCATATCTCGCGAACGGATTCACCTAACCCAAAAATTCCTATTGCATCTGAAAGCAGGAACTCGCCCGATTACAACGGTATGTGTTTTTTTTCCCCTAGGCCATTCTGGTTAAGCGTTTGGAGCATCAGAATTGCGAAAAATTATTTGCCTTCTCAAGCATTTCTTGGCTTCAAACTCCCACATCTCGCGAACGGATTGACCTAACCCAAAAATTCCTATTGCACATGAAAGTAGGAACTCGCCCGATTACAACGCTGTGTGTATTTTTTCCCTAGGCCGTTCTGGTTAAGCGTTTGGAGCAGCAGAATTGCGAAAAATTTTTTGCCTTCTCAACCATTTCTTGGATTCAAACTCCCATATCTCGCGAACGGACTGACTTAACCAAAAAATTCCTATTGCATCTGGAAGTAGAATCTCGCCCGATTACAGCGGTATGTGTATTTTTTCCCTAGGCCATTCTGGTTAAGCGTTTGGAGCAGCAGCATTGCCAAAATTTTTTTGCCTTCACAACCATTTCTTGGCTTCAAACTCCTATATCTCGCGAACGGATTGACCTAACCCCAAAATTCCTATTGCATCTGAAAGTAGGAACTCGCCCGATTACAACGGTTTGTGTATTTTTCCCCTAGGCCATTCTGGTTAAGCGTTTGGAGCAGCAGAATTGCGAAAAATTTTTTGCCTTCTCAAGCATTTCTTAGCTTCAAACTCCCATACCTCGCGAACGGATTGAGCTAACCCAAAAATTCCCGTTGCATCTGGAAGTAGAAACCCGCCCGATTACAACGGTATGTGTATTTTTTCCCTAGGCCATTCCGGTTAAGCGTTTGGAGCAGCAGAAGTGCGAAAAATTTGTTGTCTTCTCAACTATTTCATGGCTTCAAACTCCCATATCTCGCGAACGGATTGACCTAACCCAAAAACTCCTATTGCATCTGAAAGTAGAAACTCGCACGATTACAGTGGTATGTGTATTTTTTCCCTAGGCCATTCTGGTTAAGCGTTGGAGCAGCAGAATTGCGAAAATTTTTTTGCCTTCTCAAGCATTTCTTGGCTTCAAACTCCCATATCTCGCGAACGGATTGAGCTAACACAAAAATTCCTGTTGCATCTGGAAGTAGAAACCCGCCCGATTACAACGGTATGCGTATTTTTTCCCTAGGCCATTCTGGTTAAGCGTTTGGAGCAGCAGAAGTGCGAAAAATTTGTTGTCTTCTCAACTATTTCTTGGCTTCAAACTCCCATATCTCGCGAACGGATTGACCTAACGCAAAAATTACTATTGCATCTGAAAGTAGACACTCGCCCGATTACAACGGAATGTGTATTTTCTCCCAAGGCCATTCTGGTTAAGCGTTTGGAGCCGCAGAATTGCGAAAAATTTTTTGCCTTCTCATCCATTTCTTGGCTTCAAACTCCCATATCTCGCGAATGGATTGACCCAACCCAAACATTCCTGTAGCGTCTGAAAGTAGAAACTCGCCCGATTACAACGGCATGTGTATTTTTTCCCTTGCCCATTCTGGTCAAGCGTTTTGAGCAGCAGAATTGCGAAAAATTTGTTGTCTTGTCAACCATTTCTTAGCTTCAAACGCCCATATCTCGCGAACGGATTGACCTAACCCAAAAATTCCTGTTGCGTCTGAAAGTAGAAACTCGCCCGATTACAACGGTATGTGTATTTTTTCCCTAGGCCATTCTGGTTAAGCGTTTGGACCAGCAGAATTGCGAAAAATTTTTTGCCTTCTCAACCATTTCTTGGCTTCAAACTCCCATATTTCGCGAACGGATTGACCTAACCCAAAAATTCCTATTCCATCTGAAAGTAGACACTCGCCCTATTACAACGGTATGTGTATTTTTTCCCTAGGCCATTCTGGTTAAGCGATTGGAGCAGCAGAATTGCGAAAAATTTTTTGCCTTCTCAACCATTTCTTGGCTTCAAACTCCCATATCTCGCGAACGGATTGACCTAACCCAAAAATTCCTATTGCATCTGAAAGTAGAAACTAGCCCAATTACAGCAGTATGTTTTTTTTTTCCCTAGGCCATTCTGGTTAAGCGTTTGGAACAGCAGAATTGCGAAAAATTTCTTGCCTTCTCAACCATTTCTTGGCTTCAAACTCCCATATCTCGCGAACGGATTGACCTAACCCAAAAATTTCTATTGCATCTGAAAGTTGAAACTCGCCCGATTACAGTGGTATGTGTATTTTTTCCCTAGGCCATTCTGGTTAAGCGGTTGGAGCATCAGAATTGCGAAAAATTTGTTGCCTTCTCAACCATTTCTTGGCTTCAAACTCCCATATCTCGCGAACGGATTGACCTAACCCAAAAATTCCTATTGCATCTGAAAGTAGAAACTAGGCGGATTACAGCGGTATGTGTATTTTTTCCCTAGGCCATTCTGGTTAAGCGTTTGCAGCAGCAGAATTGCGAAAATTTTTTTGCCTTCACAACCATTTCTTGGCTTCAAACTCCTATATCTCGCGAACGGATTGACCTAACCCCAAAATTCCTATTGCATCTGAAAGTAGGAACTCGCCCGATTACAACGGTTTGTGTATTTTTCCCCTAGGCCATTCTGGTTAAGCGTTTGGAGCAGCAGAATTGCGAAAAATTTTTTGCCTTCTCAAGCATTTCTTAGCTTCAAACTCCCATATCTCGCGAACGGATTGAGCTAACCCAAAAATTCCCGTTGCATCTGGAAGTAGAAACCCGCCCGATTACAACGGTATGTGTATTTTTTCCCTAGGCCATTCCGGTTAAGCGTTTGGAGCAGCAGAAGTGCGAAAAATTTGTTGTCTTCTCAACTATTTCTTGGCTTCAAACTCCCATATCTCGCGAACGGATTGACCTAACCCAAAAACTCCTATTGCATCTGAAAGTAGAAACTCGCACGATTACAACGGTATGTGTACTTTTCCCCTGGGCCATTCTGGATAAGCGTTTGGAGCAGCAGAATTGCGATAAATTTTTTGCCTTCTCAACCATTTCTTAGCTTTAAACTCCCATATCTCGCGAATGGATTGACCTACCCCAAAAATTCCTATTGCATCTGAAAGCAGAAACTCGCCAGATTACAACGGTATGTGTATCTTTTCCCTAGGCCATTCTGGTTAAGCGTTTGGAGCAGCACAATTGCGAAAAATTTTTTGCCTTCTCAAGCATTTCGCGGCTTCAAACTCCCATATCTCGCGAACGAATTGTCCTAACCCAAAAATTTCTGTTGCATCTGAAAGTAGGAACTCGCCCGATTACAACGGTATGTGTATTTTTTCCCTAGGCCATTCCGGTTAAGCGTTTGGAGCAGCAGAAGTGCGAAAAATTTGTTGTCTTCTCAACTATTTCTTGGCTTCAAACTCCCATATCTCGCGAACGGATTGACCTAATCCAAAAACTCCTATTGCATCTGAAAGTAGAAACTCGCACGATTACAGTGGTATGTGTATTTTTTCCCTAGGCCATTCTGGTTAAGCGTTTGGAGCAGCAGAATTGCGAAAATTTTTTTGCCTTCTCAAGCATTTCTTGGCTTCAAACTCCCATATCTCGCGAACGGATTGAGCTAACCCAAAAATTCCTATTGCATCTGAATGTAGGTACTCGCCCGATTACAACGGAATGTGTATTTTCTCCCAAGGCCATTCTGGTTAAGCGTTTGGAGCCGCAGAATTGCGAAAAATTTTTTGCCTTCTCATCCATTTCTTGGCTTCAAACTCCCATATCTCGCGAATGGATTGACCCAACACAAACATTCCTGTAGCGTCTGAAAGTAGAAACTCGCCCTATTACAACGGCATGTGTATTTTTTCCCTAGCCCATTCTGGTCAAGCGTTTCGAGCAGCAGAATTGCGAAAAATTTGTTGACTTGTCAACCATTTCTTAGCTTCAAACTCCCATATCTGGCGAACGGATTGACCTAACCCAAAAATTCCTGTTGCGTCTGAAAGTAGAAACTCGCCCGATTACAACGGTATGTGTATTTTTTCCCTAGGCCATTCTGGTTAAGCGATTGGAGCAGCAGAATGGCGAAAAATTTTTTGCCTTCTCAACCATTTCTTGGCTTCAAACTCCCATATCTCGCGAACGGATTGACCTAACCCAAAAATTCCTATTGCATCTGAAAGTAGAAACTAGCCCAATTACAGCAGTATGTGTATTTTTTCCCTAGGCCATTCTGGTTAAGCGTTTGGAGCAGCAGAATTGCGAAAAATTTTTTGCCTTCTCAAGCATTTCGCGGCTTCAAACTCCCATATCTCGCGAACGAATTGTCCTAACCCAAAAATTTCTGTTGCGTCTGAAAGTAGAAACTCGCCCGATTACGACGGTATGTGTATTTTTTCCCTAGGCCATTCTGGTTAAGCGTTTGGAGCAACAGAATTGCGAAAAAATTCTTGCCTTCTCAACCATTTCTTGACTTCAAACTCCCATATCTCGCGAACGAATTGACATAACCCCAAAATTCCTATTGCATCTGAAAGTAGAAACTCGCCCGATTACAACGGTATGTGTACTTTTCCCCTGGGCCATTCTGGATAAGCGTTTGGAGCAGCAGAATTGCGATAAATATTTTGCCTTCTCAACCATTTCTTAGCTTTAAACTCCCATATCTCGCGAATGGATTGACCTACCCCAAAAATTCCTATTGCATCTGAAAGCAGAAACTCGCCAGATTACAACGGTATGTGTATCTTTTCCCTAGGCCATTCTGGTTAAGCGTTTGGAGCAGCACAATTGCGAAAAATTTTTTGCCTTCTCAACCATTTCTTGGCTTCAAACTCCCATATCTCGCGAACGGATTGACCTAACCCAAAAATTCCTATTGCATCTGAAAGTAGAAACTCGCCCGATTACAACGGAATGTGTATTTTTTCCCTAGGCCGTTCTGGTTAAGCGTTTGGAGCAGCAGAATTGCGAAAAATTTTTTGCCTTCTCAAGCATTTCTTGACCTTCAAACTCCCACATCTCGCGAACGGATTGACCTAACCCAAAAATTCCTATCGCATCTGAAAGTAGAAACTCGCCCGATTACAGTGGTATGTGTATTTTTTCCCTAGGCCCTTCTGGATAAACGTTTGGAACAGCAGAATTGCGAGAAATTTTTTGCCTTCTCAACCATTTCTTGGCTTCAAACTCCCATATCTCGCGAACGGATTGACCTAACCCAAAAACTCCTATTGCATCTGAAAGTAGAAACTCGCACGATTACAGTGGTATGTGTATTTTTTCCCTAGGCCATTCTGGTTAAGCGTTTGGAGCAGCAGAATTGCGAAAATTTTTTTGCCTTCTCAAGCATTTCTTGGCTTCAAACTCCCATATCTCGCGAACGGATTGAGCTAACCCAAAAATTCCTATTGCATCTGAAATTAGACACTCGCCCGATTACAACGGAATGTGTATTTTCTCCCAAGGCCATTCTGGTTAAGCGTTTGGAGCCGCAGAATTGCGAAAAATTTTTTGCCTTCTCATCCATTTCTTGGCTTCAAACTCCCATATCTCGCGAATGGATTGACCCAACCCAAACATTCCTGTAGCGTCTGAAAGTAGAAACTCGCCCGATTACAACGGCATGTGTATTTTTTCCCTTGCCCATTCTGGTCAAGCGTTTCGAGCAGCAGAATTGCGAAAAATTTGTTGTCTTGTCAACCATTTCTTAGCTTCAAACTCCCATATCTCGCGAACGGATTGACCTAACCCAAAAATTCCTGTTGCGTCTGAAAGTAGAAACTCGCCCGATTACAGTGGTATGTGTATTTTTTCCCTAGGCCATTCTGGTTAAGCGTTTGGAGCAGCAGAATTGCGAAAAATTTTTTACCTTCTCAAGCATTTCGCGGCTTCAAACTCCCATATCTCGCGAACGAATTGTCCTAACCCAAAAATTCCTGCTGCGTCTGAAAGTAGAAACTCGCCCGATTACAACGGTATGTGTATTTTTTCCCTGGGCCATTCTGGTTAAGCGTTTGGAGCAGCAGAAGTGCGAAAAATTTGTTGTCTTCTCAACTATTTCTTGGCTTCAAACACCCATATCTCGCGAACGGATTGACCTAACCCAAAAATTCCTATTGCATCTGAAAGTAGACACACGCCCGATTACAACGGAATGTGTATTTTCTCCCTAGGCCATTCTGGTTAAGCGTTTGGAGCAGCAGAATTGCGAAAAATTTTTTGCCTTCTCAACCATTTCTTGGCTTCAAACTCCCATATCCCGCGAACGGATTCACCTAACCCAAAAATTCCTATTGCATCTGAAAGTAGGAACTCGCCCGATTACAACGGTATGTGTTTTTTTTCCCCTAGGCCATTCTGGTTAAGCGTTTGGAGCAGCAGAATTGCGAAAAATTTTTTGCCTTCTCAAGCATTTCTTGGCTTCAAACTCCCACATCTCGCGAACGGATTGACCTAACCCAAAAATTCCTGTTGCACATGAAAGTAGAAACTCGCCCGATTACAACGGTATGTGTATTTTTCCCCTAGGCCATTCTGGTTAAGCGTTTGGAGCAGCAGAATTGCGAAAAATTTTTTGCCTTCTCAAGCATTTCTTGGCTTCAAACTCCCACATCTCGCGAACGGATTGACCTAACCCAAAAATTCCTTTTGCATCTGAAAGTAGAAACTCGCCCGATTACAACGGTATGTGTATTTTTGCCCTAGGCCATTCTGGTTAAGCGTTTGGAGCAGCAGAAGTGCGAAAAATTTTTTGCCTTCTCAACCATTTCTTGGCTTCAAACTCCCATATCTAGCGAACGGATTGACATAACCTAAAAATTCCTATTGCATCTGAAAGTAGAAACTCGCCCGATTACAACGGTATGTGTATTTTTTCCCTAGGCCATTCTGGTTTAGCGTTTGGAGCAGCAGACTTGGGAAAAATTTTTTGCCTTCTCAACCATTTCTCGGCTTCAAACTCCCATATCTCGCGAACGGATTGACCTAACCCAAAAATTCCTATTGCATCTGATAGTAGAATCTCGCCCGATTACAACGGTATGTGTATTCCTTCCCTAGGCCATTCTGGTTAAGCGTTTGGAGCAGCAGAATTGCCAAAAATTTTTTGCCTTCTCAACCATTTGTTGGCTTCAAACTCCCATATCTCGCGAACGGATTGACCTAACCCAAAAATTCCTGTTGCGTCCGAAAGTAGAAACTCGCCAGATTACAACGTAATGTGTATTTTTTCCCTAGGCCATTCTGGTTAAGCGTTTGGAGCAGCAGAATTGCGAAAAATTTCTTGCCTTCTCAACCATTTCTTGGCTTCAAACTCCCATATCTCGCGAACGGACTGACCTAACCCAAAAATTCCTATTGCATCTGGAAGTAGAATCTCGCCCGATTACAGCGGTATGTGTATTTTTTCCCTAGGCCATTCTGGTTAAGCGTTTGGCGCAGCAGCATTGCCAAAAATTTTTTGCCTTCTCAACCATTTCTTGGCTTCAAACTCCCATATCTCGCGAATGGATTGACCCAACCCAAACATTCCTGTAGCGTCTGAAAGTAGAAACTCGCCCGATTACAACGGCATGTGTTTTTTTTCCCTAGCCCATTCTGGTTAAGCGTTTGGAGCAGCAGAATTGCGAAAAATTTTTTGCCTTCTCAACCATTTCTTGGCTTCAAACTCCCATATCTCGCGAACGGATTCACCTAACCCAAAAATTCCTATTGCATCTGAAAGTAGGAACTCGCCCGATTACAACGGTATGTGTTTTTTTTCCCCTAGGCCATTCTGGTTAAGCGTTTGGAGCAGCAGAATTGCGAAAAATTATTTGCCTTCTCAAGCATTTCTTGGCTTCAAACTCCCACATCTCGCGAACGGATTGACCTAACCCAAAAATTCCTATTGCACATGAAAGTAGAAACTCGCCCGATTACAACGCTGTGTGTATTTTTTCCCTAGGCCGTTCTGGTTAAGCGTTTGGAGCAGCAGAATTGCGAAAAATTTTTTGCCTTCTCAACCATTTCTTGGCTTCAAACTCCCATATCTCGCGAACGGACTGACCTAACCCAAAAATTCCTATTGCATCTGGAAGTAGAATCTCGCCCGATTAGAGCGGTATGTGTATTTTTTCCCTAGGCGATTCTGGTTAAGCGTTTGGAGCAGCAGCATTGCCAAAAATTTTTTGCCTTCTCATCCATTTCTTGGCTTCAAACTCCCATATCTCGCGAATGGATTGACCCAACCCAAACATTCCTGTAGCGTCTGAAAGTAGAATCTCGCCCGATTACAACGGCATGTGTATTTTTTCCCTAGCCCATTCTGGTTAAGCGTTTGGAGCAGCAGAATTGCCAAAAATTTGTTGTCTTGTCAACCATTTCTTAGCTTCAAACTCCCATATCTCGCGAACGGATTGACCTAACCCAAAAATTCCTGTTGCGTCTGAAAGTAGAGACTCGCCCGATTACAACGGTATGTGTATTTTTTCCCTAGGCCATTCTGGTTAAGCGTTTGGAGCAGCAGAAGTGCGAAAAATTTGTTGTCTTCTCAACTATTTCTTGGCTTCAAACTCCCATATCACGCGAACGGATTGACCTAACCCAAAAATTCCTATTGCACATGAAAGTAGAAACTCGCCCGATTACAACGGTGTGTGTATTTTTTCTCTAGGCCGTTCTGGTCAAGCGTTTGGAGCAGCAGAATTGCGAAAAATTTTTTGCCTTCTCAACCATTTCTTGGGTTCAAACTCCCATATCTCGCGAACGGATTGACCTACCCAAAAATTTCTATTGCATCTGAAAGTTGAAACTCGCCCGATTACAGTGGTATGTGTATTTTTTCCCTAGGCCATTCTGGTTAAGCGGTTGGAGCATCAGAATTGCGAAAAATTTTTTGCCTTCTCAACTATTTTTTGGATTCAAACTCCCATGTCTCGCGAACGGATTGACCTGACCCAAAAATTCCTATTGCATCTGAAAGTAGACACTCGCCCGATTACAACGGTATGTGTATTTTTTCCCTAGGCCATTCTGGTTAAGCGTTTGGAGCAGCAGAAGTGCGAAAAATTTGTTGTCTTCTCAACTATTTCTTGGCTTCAAACTCCCATATCACGCGAACGGATTGACCTAACCCAAAAATTCCTATTGCACATGAAAGTAGAAACTCGCCCGATTACAACGGTGTGTGTATTTTTTCTCTAGGCCGTTCTGGTTAAGCGTTTGGAGCAGCAGAATTGCGAAAAATTTTTTGCCTTCTCAACCATTTCTTGGCTTCAAACTCCCATATCTCGCGAACGGATTCACCTAACCCAAAAATTCCTATTGCATCTGAAAGTAGGAACTCGCCCGATTACAACGGTATGTGTTTTTTTTCCCCTAGGCCATTCTGGTTAAGCGTTTGGAGCAGCAGAATTGCGAAAAATTATTTGCCTTCTGAAGCATTTCTTGGCTTCAAACTCCCACATCTCGCGAACGGATTGACCTAACCCAAAAATTCCTATTGCACATGAAAGTAGAAACTCGCCCGATTACAACGCTGTGTGTATTTTTTCCCTAGGCCGTTCTGGTTAAGCGTTTGGAGTAGCAGAATTGCGAAAAATTTTTTGCCTTCTCAACCATTTCTTGGCTTCAAACTCCCATATCTCGCGAACGGACTGACTTAACCCAAAAATTCCTATTGCATCTGGAAGTAGAATCTCGCCCGATTACAGCGGTATGTGTATTTTTTCCCTAGGCCATTCTGGTTAAGCGTTTGGAGCAGCAGCATTGCCAAAAATTTTTTGCCTTCTCAACCATTTCTTGGCTTCAAACTCCCATATCTCGCGAACGGATTCACCTAGCCCAAAAATTCCTATTGCATCTGAAAGTAGGAACTCGCCCGATTACAACGGTATGTGTTTTTTTTCCCCTAGGCCATTCTGGTTAAGCGTTTGGAGCAGCAGAATTGCGAAAAATTATTTGCCTTCTGAAGCATTTCTTGGCTTCAAACTCCCACATCTCGCGAACGGATTGACCTAACCCAAAAATTCCTATTGCACATGAAAGTAGAAACTCGCCCGATTACAACGCTGTGTGTATTTTTTCCCTAGGCCGTTCTGGTTAAGCGTTTGGAGTAGCAGAATTGCGAAAAATTTTTTGCCTTCTCAACCATTTCTTGGCTTCAAACTCCCATATCTCGCGAACGGACTGACTTAACCCAAAAATTCCTATTGCATCTGGAAGTAGAATCTCGCCCGATTACAGCGGTATGTGTATTTTTTCCCTAGGCCATTCTGGTTAAGCGTTTGGAGCAGCAGCATTGCCAAAAATTTTTTGCCTTCTCAACCATTTCTTGGCTTCAAACTCCCATATCTCGCGAACGGATTCACCTAGCCCAAAAATTCCTATTGCATCTGAAAGTAGGAACTCGCCCGATTACAACGGTATGTGTTTTTTTTCCCCTAGGCCATTCTGGTTAAGCGTTTGGAGCAGCAGAATTGCGAAAAATTATTTGCCTTCTGAAGCATTTCTTGGCTTCAAACTCCCACATCTCGCGAACGGATTGACCTATCCCAAAAATTCCTATTGCACATGAAAGTAGAAACTCGCCCGATTACAACGCTGTGTGTATTTTTTCCCTAGGCCGTTCTGGTTAAGCGTTTGGAGTAGCAGAATTGCGAAAAATTTTTTGCCTTCTCAACCCTTTCTTGGCTTCAAACTCCCATATCTCGCGAACGGACTGACTTAACCCAAAAATTCCTATTGCATCTGGAAGTAGAATCTCGCCCGATTACAGCGGTATGTGTATTTTTTCCCTAGGCCATTCTGGTTAAGCGTTTGGAGCAGCAGCATTGCCAAAAATTTTTTGCCTTCTCAACCATTTCTTGGCTTCAAACTCCCATATCTCGCGAACGGATTGAGCTAACCCAAAAATTCCCGTTGCATCTGGAAGTAGAAACCCGCCCGATTACAACGGTATGTGTATTTTTTCCCTAGGCCATTCTGGTTAAGCGTTTGGAGCAGCAGAAGTGCGAAAAATTTGTTGTCTTCTCAACTATTTCTTGGCTTCAAACTCCCATATCTCGCGAACGGATTGACCTAACCCAAAAACTCCTATTGCATCTGAAAGTAGAAACTCGCACGATTACAGTGGTATGTGCATTTTTTCCCTAGGCCATTCTGGTTAAGCGTTTGGAGCAGCAGAATTGCGAAAAATTTTTTGCCTTCTCAACCATCTCTTTGCTTCAAACTCCCATATCTCGCGAAAGGATTGACCTAACCCAAAAATTCCTATTGCATGTGGAAGTAGAAACCAGCCCGATTACAACGGTATGTGTATTTTCTCCCTAGGCCATTCTGGTTAAGCGTTTGGAGCAGCAGAATTGCGAAAAATTTTTTGCCTTCTCAACCATTTCTTGGCTTCAAACTCCCATATCTCGCGAACGGATTGACCTAACCCAAAAATTCCTATTGCATCTGAAAGTTGAAACTCGCCCGATTACAGTGGTATGTATATTTTTTCCCTAGGCCATTCTGGTTAAGCGGTTGGAGCAGCAGAATTGCGACAAATTTTTTGCCTTCTCAAGCATTTCTTGGCTTCAAACTCCCTTATCTCGCAAACGGATTGACCTAACCCAAAACTCCTATTGCATCCGGAAGTAGAAACCCGCCCGATTACAACGGTATGTGTATTTTTTCCCTAGGCCATTCTGGTTAAGCGTTTGGAGCAGCAGAAGTGCGAAAAATTTGTTGTCTTCTCAACTATTTCTTGGCTTCAAACTCCCATATCTCGCCAACGGATTGACCTAACCCAAAAATTCCTATTGCATCTGAAAGAAGACACTCGCCCGATTACAACGGAAGGTGTATTTTCTCCCTAGGCCATTCTGGTTAAGCGTTTGGAGCAGCAGAATTGCGAAATATTTTTGCCTTCTCAACCATTTCTTGGCTTCAAACTCCCATATCTCGCGAACGGATTCACCTAACCCAAAAATTCCTATTGCATCTGAAAGTAGGAACTCGCCCGATTACAACGGTATGTGTTTTTTTTCCCCTAGGCCATTCTGGTTAAGCGTTTGGAGCAGCAGAATTGCGAAAAATTATTTGCCTTCTCAAGCATTTCTTGGCTTCAAACTCCCACATCTCGCGAACGGATTGACCTAACCCAAAAATTCCTATTGCACATGAAAGTAGAAACTCGCCCGATTACAACGCTGTGTGTATTTTTTCCCTAGGCCGTTCTGGTTAAGCGTTTGGAGGAGCAGAATTGCGAAAAATTTTTTGCCTTCTCAACCATTTCTTGGCTTCAAACTCCCATATCTCGCGAACGGACTGACTTAACCCAAAAATTCCTATTGCATCTGAAAGTAGAATCTCGCCCGATTACAGCGGTATGTGTATTTTTTCCCTAGGCCATTCTGGTTAAGCGTTTGGAGCAGCAGCATTGCCAAAAATTTTTTGCCTTCTCAACCATTTCTTGGCTTCAAACTCCCATATCTCGCGAATGGATTGACCCAACCCAAACATTCCTGTAGCGTCTGAAAGTAGAAACTCGCCCGATTACAACGGCATGTGTATTTTTTCCCTAGCCCATTCTGGTTAAGCGTTTGGAGCAGCAGAATTGCGAAAAATTTGTTGTCTTCTCAACTATTTCTTGGCTTCAAACTCCTATATCTCGCGAACGGATTGACCTAACCCAAAAATTCCTATTGCACATGAAAGTAGAAACTCGCCCGATTACAACGGTGTGTGTATTTTTTCTCTAGGCCGTTCTGGTTAAGCGTTTGGAGCAGCAGAATTGCGAAAAATTTTTTGCCTTCTCAACCATTTCTTGGCTTCAAACTCCCATATCTCGCGAACGGATTGACCTACCCAAAAATTTCTATTGCATCTGAAAGTTGAAACACGCCCGATTACAGTGGTATGTGTATTTTTTCCCTAGGCCATTCTGGTTAAGCGGTTGGAGCATCAGAATTGCGAAAAATTTTTTGCCTTCTCAACTATTTTTTGGATTCAAACTCCCATGTCTCGCGAACGGATTGACCTGACCCAAAAATTCCTATTGCATCTGAAAGTAGACACTCGCCCGATTACAGCGGAATGTGTATTTTCTCCCTAGGCCATTCTGGTTAAGCGTTTGGAGCAGCAGAATTGCGAAAAATTTTTTGCCTTCTCAACCATTTCTTGGCTTCAAACTCCCATATCTCGCGAACGGACTGACTTAACCCAAAAATTCCTATTGCATCTGGAAGTAGAATCTCGCCCGATTACAGCGGTATGTGTATTTTTTCCCTAGGCCATTCTGGTTAAGCGTTTGGAGCAGCAGCATTGCCAAAAATTTTTTGCCTTCTCAACCATTTCTTGGCTTCATACTCCCATATCTCGCGAATGGATTGACCCAACCCAAACATTCCTGTAGCGTCTGAAAGTAGAAACTCGCCCGATTACAACGGCATGTGTATTTTTTCCCTAGCCCATTCTGGTCAAGCGTTTGGAGCAGCAGAATTGCCAAAAATTTGTTGTCTTGTCAACCATTTCTTAGCTTCAAACTCCCATATCTCGCGAACGGATTGACCTAACCCAAAATCTCCTATTGCATCTGAAAGTAGAAACTCGCACGATTACAGTGGTATGTGTATTTTTTCCCTAGGCCATTCTGGTTAAGCGTTTGGAGCAGCAGAATTGCGAAAAATTTTTTGCCTTCTCAACCATTTCTTGGCTTCAAACTCCCATATCTCGCGAACGGATTGACCTAACACAAAAATTCCTATTGCATCTGAAAGTTGAAACTCGCCCGATTACAGTGGTATGTGTATTTTTTCCCTAGGCCATTCTGGTTAAGCGGTTGGAGCAGCAGAATTGCGAAAAATTTTTCGCCTTCTCAAGCATTTCTTGGCTTCAAACTCCCATATCTCGCGAACGGATTGAGCTAACCCAAAAATTCCCGTTGCATCTGGAAGTAGAAACCCGCCCGATTACAACGGTATGTGTATTTTTTCCCTAGGCCATTCTGGTTAAGCGTTTGGAGCAGCAGAAGTGCGAAAAATTTGTTGTCTTCTCAACTATTTCTTGGCTTCAAACTCCCATATCTCGCGAACGGATTGACCTAACCCAAAAACTCCTATTGCATCTGAAAGTAGAAACTCGCACGATTACAGTGGTATGTGCATTTTTTCCCTAGGCCATTCTGGTTAAGCGTTTGGAGCAGCAGAATTGCGAAAAGTTTTTTGCCTTCTCAACCATCTCTTTGCTTCAAACTCCCATATCTCGCGAAAGGATTGACTTAACCCAAAAATTCCTATTGCATGTGGAAGTAGAAACCAGCCCGATTACAACGGTATGTGTATTTTCTCCCTAGGCCATTCTGGTTAAGCGTTTGGAGCAGCAGAATTGCGAAAAATTTTTTGCCTTCTCAACCATTTCTTGGCTTCAAACTCCCATATCTCGCGAACGGATTGACCTAACCCAAAAAATCCTATTGCATCTGAAAGTAGAAACTAGGCGGATTACAGCGGTATGTGTATTTTTTCCCTAGGCCATTCTTGTTAAGCGTTTGCAGCAGCAGAATTGCGAAAAATTTTTTGCCTTCACAACCATTTCTTGGCTTCAAACTCCTATATCTCGCGAACGGATTGACCTAACCCCAAAATTCCTATTGCATCTGAAAGCAGGAACTCGCCCGATTACAACGGTATGTGTATTTTTCCACTTAGGCCATTCTGGTTAAGCGTTTGGAGCAGCAGAAATGCGAAAAATTTTTTGCCTTCTCAACCATTTCTTGGCTTCAAACTCCCATATCTCGCGAACGGATTGACCTAACCCAAAAATTCCTATTGCATCTGAAAGTTGAAACTCGCCCGATTACAGTGGTATGTATATTTTTTCCCTAGGCCATTCTGGTTAAGCGGTTGGAGCAGCAGAATTGCGACAAATTTTTTGCCTTCTCAAGCATTTCTTGGCTTCAAACTCCCTTATCTCGCAAACGGATTGACCTAACCCAAAAACTCCTATTGCATCCGGAAGTAGAAACCCGCCCGATTACAACGGTATGTGTATTTTTTCCCTAGGCCATTCTGGTTAAGCGTTTGGAGCAGCAGAAGTGCGAAAAATTTGTTGTCTTCTCAACTATTTCTTGGCTTCAAACTCCCATATCTCGCCAACGGATTGACCTAACCCAAAAATTCCTATTGCATCTGAAAGAAGACACTCGCCCGATTACAACGGAAGGTGTATTTTCTCCCTAGGCCATTCTGGTTAAGCGTTTGGAGCAGCAGAATTGCGAAATATTTTTGCCTTCTCAACCATTTCTTGGGTTCAAACTCCCATATCTCGCGAACGGATTCACCTAACCCAAAAATTCCTATTGCATCTGAAAGTAGGAACTCGCCCGATTACAACGGTATGTGTTTTTTTTCCCCTAGGCCATTCTGGTTAAGCGTTTGGAGCAGCAGAATTGCGAAAAATTATTTGCCTTCTCAAGCATTTCTTGACTTCAAACTCCCATATCTCGCGAACGGATTGACCTAACCCAAAAATTCCTATTGCACATGAAAGTAGGAACTCGCCCGATTACAACGCTGTGTGTATTTTTTCCCTAGGCCGTTCTGGTTAAGCGTTTGGAGCAGCAGAATTGCGAAAAATTTTTTGCCTTCTCAACCATTTCTTGGCTTCAAACTCCCATATCTCGCGAACGGACTGACTTAACCCAAAAATTCCTATTGCATCTGGAAGTAGAATCTCGCCCGATTACAGCGGTATGTGTATTTTTTCCCTAGGCCATTCTGGTTAAGCGTTTGGAGCAGCAGCATTGCCAAAATTTTTTTGCCTTCACAACCATTTCTTGGCTTCAAACTCCTATATCTCGCGAACGGATTGACCTAACCCCAAAATTCCTATTGCATCTGAAAGTAGGAACTCGCCCGATTACAACGGTTTGTGTATTTTTCCCCTAGGCCATTCTGGTTAAGCGTTTGGAGCAGCAGAATTGCGAAAAATTTTTTGCCTTCTCAAGCATTTCTTAGCTTCAAACTCCCATACCTCGCGAACGGATTGAGCTAACCCAAAAATTCCCGTTGCATCTGGAAGTAGAAACCCGCCCGATTACAACGGTATGTGTATTTTTTCCCTAGGCCATTCCGGTTAAGCGTTTGGAGCAGCAGAAGTGCGAAAAATTTGTTGTCTTCTCAACTATTTCATGGCTTCAAACTCCCATATCTCGCGAACGGATTGACCTAACCCAAAAACTCCTATTGCATCTGAAAGTAGAAACTCGCACGATTACAGTGGTATGTGTATTTTTTCCCTAGGCCATTCTGGTTAAGCGTTTGGAGCAGCAGAATTGCGAAAATTTTTTTGCCTTCTCAAGCATTTCTTGGCTTCAAACTCCCATATCTCGCGAACGGATTGAGCTAACCCAAAAATTCCTGTTGCATCTGGAAGTAGAAACCCGCCCGATTACAACCGTATGCGTATTTTTTCCCTAGGCCATTCTGGTTAAGCGTTTGGAGCAGCAGAAGTGCGAAAAATTTGTTGTCTTCTCAACTATTTCTTGGCTTCAAACTCCCATATCTCGCGAACGGATTGACCTAACGCAAAAATTACTATTGCATCTGAAAGTAGACACTCGCCCGATTACAACGGAATGTGTATTTTCTCCCAAGGCCATTCTGGTTAAGCGTTTGGAGCCGCAGAATTGCGAAAAATTTTTTGCCTTCTCATCCATTTCTTGGCTTCAAACTCCCATATCTCGCGAATGGATTGACCCAACCCAAACATTCCTGTAGCGTCTGAAAGTAGAAACTCGCCCGATTACAACGGCATGTGTATTTTTTCCCTAGCCCATTCTGGTGAAGCGTTTTGAGCAGCAGAATTGCGAAAAATTTGTTGTCTTGTCAACCATTTCTTAGCTTCAAACTCCCATATCTCGCGAACGGATTGACCTAACCCAAAAATTCCTGTTGCGTCTGAAAGTAGAAACTCGCCCGATTACAACGGTATGTGTATTTTTTCCCTAGGCCATTCTGGTTAAGCGTTTGGAGCAGCAGAAGTGCGAAAAATTTGTTGTCTTCTCAACTATTTCTTGGCTTCAAACTCCCATATCTCGCGAACGGATTGACCTAACCCAAAAACTCCTATTGCATCTGAAAGTAGAAACTCGCACGATTACAGTGGTATGTGCATTTTTTCCCTAGGCCACTCTGGTTAAGCGTTTGGAGCAGCAGAATTGCGAAAAGTTTTTTGCCTTCTCAACCATCTCTTTGCTTCAAACTCCCATATCTCGCGAAAGGATTGACTTAACCCAAAAATTCCTATTGCATGTGGAAGTAGAAACCAGCCCGATTACAACGGTATGTGTATTTTCTCCCTAGGCCATTCTGGTTAAGCGTTTGGAGCAGCAGAATTGCGAAAAGTTTTTTGCCTTCTCAACCATTTCTTGGCTTCAAACTCCCATATCTCGCGAACGGATTGACCTAACCCAAAAAATCCTATTGCATCTGAAAGTAGAAACTAGGCGGATTACAGCGGTATGTGTATTTTTTCCCTAGGCCATTCTTGTTAAGCGTTTGCAGCAGCAGAATTGCGAAAAATTTTTTGCCTTCACAACCATTTCTTGGCTTCAAACTCCTATATCTCGCGAACGGATTGACCTAACCCCAAAATTCCTATTGCATCTGAAAGCAGGAACTCGCCCGATTACAACGGTATGTGTATTTTTCCACTTAGGCCATTCTGGTTAAGCGTTTGGAGCAGCAGAAATGCGAAAAATTTTTTGCCTTCTCAACCATTTCTTGGCTTCAAACTCCCATATCTCGCGAACGGATTGACCTAACCCAAAAATTCCTATTGCATCTGAAAGTTGAAACTCGCCCGATTACAGTGGTATGTATATTTTTTCCCTAGGCCATTCTGGTTAAGCGGTTGGAGCAGCAGAATTGCGACAAATTTTTTGCCTTCTCAAGCATTTCTTGGCTTCAAACTCCCTTATCTCGCAAACGGATTGACCTAACCCAAAAACTCCTATTGCATCCGGAAGTAGAAACCCGCCCGATTACAACGGTATGTGTATTTTTTCCCTAGGCCATTCTGGTTAAGCGTTTGGAGCAGCAGAAGTGCGAAAAATTTGTTGTCTTCTCAACTATTTCTTGGCTTCAAACTCCCATATCTCGCCAACGGATTGACCTAACCCAAAAATTCCTATTGCATCTGAAAGAAGACACTCGCCCGATTACAACGGAAGGTGTATTTTCTCCCTAGGCCATTCTGGTTAAGCGTTTGGAGCAGCAGAATTGCGAAATATTTTTGCCTTCTCAACCATTTCTTGGGTTCAAACTCCCATATCTCGCGAACGGATTCACCTAACCCAAAAATTCCTATTGCATCTGAAAGTAGGAACTCGCCCGATTACAACGGTATGTGTTTTTTTTCCCCTAGGCCATTCTGGTTAAGCGTTTGGAGCAGCAGAATTGCGAAAAATTATTTGCCTTCTCAAGCATTTCTTGACTTCAAACTCCCATATCTCGCGAACGGATTGACCTAACCCAAAAATTCCTATTGCACATGAAAGTAGGAACTCGCCCGATTACAACGCTGTGTGTATTTTTTCCCTAGGCCGTTCTGGTTAAGCGTTTGGAGCAGCAGAATTGCGAAAAATTTTTTGCCTTCTCAACCATTTCTTGGCTTCAAACTCCCATATCTCGCGAACGGACTGACTTAACCCAAAAATTCCTATTGCATCTGGAAGTAGAATCTCGCCCGATTACAGCGGTATGTGTATTTTTTCCCTAGGCCATTCTGGTTAAGCGTTTGGAGCAGCAGCATTGCCAAAATTTTTTTGCCTTCACAACCATTTCTTGGATTCAAACTCCTATATCTCGCGAACGGATTGACCTAACCCCAAAATTCCTATTGCATCTGAAAGTAGGAACTCGCCCGATTACAACGGTTTGTGTATTTTTCCCCTAGGCCATTCTGGTTAAGCGTTTGGAGCAGCAGAATTGCGAAAAATTTTTTGCCTTCTCAAGCATTTCTTAGCTTCAAACTCCCATACCTCGCGAACGGATTGAGCTAACCCAAAAATTCCCGTTGCATCTGGAAGTAGAAACCCGCCCGATTACAACGGTATGTGTATTTTTTCCCTAGGCCATTCCGGTTAAGCGTTTGGAGCAGCAGAAGTGCGAAAAATTTGTTGTCTTCTCAACTATTTCATGGCTTCAAACTCCCATATCTCGCGAACGGATTGACCTAACCCAAAAACTCCTATTGCATCTGAAAGTAGAAACTCGCACGATTACAGTGGTATGTGTATTTTTTCCCTAGGCCATTCTGGTTAAGCGTTTGGAGCAGCAGAATTGCGAAAATTTTTTTGCCTTCTCAAGCATTTCTTGGCTTCAAACTCCCATATCTCGCGAACGGATTGAGCTAACCCAAAAATTCCTGTTGCATCTGGAAGTAGAAACCCGCCCGATTACAACCGTATGCGTATTTTTTCCCTAGGCCATTCTGGTTAAGCGTTTGGAGCAGCAGAAGTGCGAAAAATTTGTTGTCTTCTCAACTATTTCTTGGCTTCAAACTCCCATATCTCGCGAACGGATTGACCTAACGCAAAAATTACTATTGCATCTGAAAGTAGACACTCGCCCGATTACAACGGAATGTGTATTTTCTCCCAAGGCCATTCTGGTTAAGCGTTTGGAGCCGCAGAATTGCGAAAAATTTTTTGCCTTCTCATCCATTTCTTGGCTTCAAACTCCCATATCTCGCGAATGGATTGACCCAACCCAAACATTCCTGTAGCGTCTGAAAGTAGAAACTCGCCCGATTACAACGGCATGTGTATTTTTTCCCTAGCCCATTCTGGTCAAGCGTTTTGAGCAGCAGAATTGCGAAAAATTTGTTGTCTTGTCAACCATTTCTTAGCTTCAAACTCCCATATCTCGCGAACGGATTGACCTAACCCAAAAATTCCTGTTGCGTCTGAAAGTAGAAACTCGCCCGATTACAACGGTATGTGTATTTTTTCCCTAGGCCATTCTGGTTAAGCGTTTGGACCAGCAGAATTGCGAAAAATTTTTTGCCTTCTCAACCATTTCTTGGCTTCAAACTCCCATATTTCGCGAACGGATTGACCTAACCCAAAAATTCCTATTCCATCTGAAAGTAGACACTCGCCCTATTACAACGGTATGTGTATTTTTTCCCTAGGCCATTCTGGTTAAGCGATTGGAGCAGCAGAATTGCGAAAAATTCTTTGCCTTCTCAACCATTTCTTGGCTTCAAACTCCCATATCTCGCGAACGGATTGACCTAACCCAAAAATTCCTATTGCATCTGAAAGTAGAAACTAGCCCAATTACAGCAGTATGTGTATTTTTTCCCTAGGCCATTCTGGTTAAGCGGTTGGAGCATCAGAATTGCGAAAAATTTGTTGCCTTCTCAACCATTTCTTGGCTTCAAACTCCCATATCTCGCGAACGGATTGACCTAACCCAAAAATTCCTATTGCATCTGAAAGTAGAAACTAGGCGGATTACAGCGGTATGTGTATTTTTTCCCTAGGCCATTCTGGTTAAGCGTTTGCAGCAGCAGAATTGCGAAAATTTTTTTGCCTTCACAACCATTTCTTGGCTTCAAACTCCTATATCTCGCGAACGGATTGACCTAACCCCAAAATTCCTATTGCATCTGAAAGTAGGAACTCGCCCGATTACAACGGTTTGTGTATTTTTCCCCTAGGCCATTCTGGTTAAGCGTTTGGAGCAGCAGAATTGCGAAAAATTTTTTGCCTTCTCAAGCATTTCTTAGCTTCAAACTCCCATATCTCGCGAACGGATTGAGCTAACCCAAAAATTCCCGTTGTATCTGGAAGTAGAAACCCGCCCGATTACAACGGTATGTGTATTTTTTCCCTAGGCCATTCCGGTTAAGCGTTTGGAGCAGCAGAATTGCGAAAAATTTGTTGTCTTCTCAACTATTTCTTGGCTTCAAACTCCCATATCTCGCGAACGGATTGACCTAACCCAAAAACTCCTATTGCATCTGAAAGTAGAAACTCGCACGATTACAACGGTATGTGTACTTTTCCCCTGGGCCATTCTGGATAAGCGTTTGGAGCAGCACAATTGCGAAAAATTTTTTGCCTTCTCAACCATTTCTTGGCTTCAAACTCCCATATCTCGCGAATGGATTGACCTACCCCAAAAATTCCTATTGCATCTGAAAGCAGAAACTCGCCAGATTACAACGGTATGTGTATCTTTTCCCTAGGCCATTCTGGTTAAGCGTTTGGACCAGCAGAATTGCGAAAAATTTTTTGCCTTCTCAACCATTTCTTGGCTTCAAACTCCCATATTTCGCGAACGGATTGACCTAACCCAAAAATTCCTATTCCATCTGAAAGCAGACACTCGCCCTATTACAACGGTATGTGTATTTTTTCCCTAGGCCATTCTGATTAAGCGATTGGAGCAGCAGAATTGCGAAAAATTTTTTGCCTTCTCAACCATTTCTTGGCTTCAAACTCCCATATCTCGCGAACGGATTGACCTAATCCAAAAACTCCTATTGCATCTGAAAGTAGAAACTCGCACGATTACAGTGGTATGTGTATTTTTTCCCTAGGCCATTCTGGTTAAGCGTTTGGAGCAGCAGAATTGCGAAAATTTTTTTGCCTTCTCAAGCATTTCTTGGCTTCAAACTCCCATATCTCGCGAACGGATTGAGCTAACCCAAAAATTCCTATTGCATCTGAATGTAGACACTCGCCCGATTACAACGGAATGTGTATTTTCTCCCAAGGCCATTCTGGTTAAGCGTTTGGAGCCGCAGAATTGCGAAAAATTTTTTGCCTTCTCATCCATTTCTTGGCTTCAAACTCCCATATCTCGCGAATGGATTGACCCAACCCAAACATTCCTGTAGCGTCTGAAAGTAGAAACTCGCCCTATTACAACGGCATGTGTATTTTTTCCCTAGCCCATTCTGGTCAAGCGTTTCGAGCAGCAGAATTGCGAAAAATTTGTTGACTTGTCAACCATTTCTTAGCTTCAAACTCCCATATCTGGCGAACGGATTGACCTAACCCAAAAATTCCTGTTGCGTCTGAAAGTAGAAACTCGCCCGATTACAACGGTATGTGTATTTTTTCCCTAGGCCATTCTGGTTAAGCGATTGGAGCAGCAGAATGGCGAAAAATTTTTTGCCTTCTCAACCATTTCTTGGCTTCAAACTCCCATATCTCGCGAACGGATTGACCTAACCCAAAAATTCCTATTGCATCTGAAAGTAGAAACTAGCCCAATTACAGCAGTATGTGTATTTTTTCCCTAGGCCATTCTGGTTAAGCGTTTGGAGCAGCAGAATTGCGAAAAATTTTTTGCCTTCTCAAGCATTTCGCGGCTTCAAACTCCCATATCTCGCGAACGAATTGTCCTAACCCAAAAATTTCTGTTGCGTCTGAAAGTAGAAACTCGCCCGATTACGACGGTATGTGTATTTTTTCCCTAGGCCATTCTGGTTAAGCGTTTGGAGCAACAGAATTGCGAAAAATTTCTTGCCTTCTCAACCATTTCTTGACTTCAAACTCCCATATCTCGCGAACGAATTGACATAACCACTAAATTCCTATTGCATCTGAAAGTAGAAACTCGCCCGATTACAACGGTATGTGTACTTTTCCCCTGGGCCATTCTGGATAAGCGTTTGGAGCAGCAGAATTGCGATAAATATTTTGCCTTCTCAACCATTTCTTAGCTTTAAACTCCCATATCTCGCGAATGGATTGACCTACCCCAAAAATTCCTATTGCATCTGAAAGCAGAAACTCGCCAGATTACAACGGTATGTGTATCTTTTCCCTAGGCCATTCTGGTTAAGCGATTGGAGCAGCAGAATGGCGAAAAATTTTTTGCCTTCTCAACCATTTCTTGGCTTCAAACTCCCATATCTCGCGAACGGATTGACCTACCCCAAAAATTCCTATTGCATCTGAAAGCAGAAACTCGCCAGATTACAACGGTATGTGTATCTTTTCCCTAGGCCATTCTGGTTAAGCGTTTGGAGCAGCAGAATTGCGAAATATTTTTGCCTTCTCAACCATTTCTTGGGTTCAAACTTCCATATCTCGCGAACGGATTCACCTAACCCAAAAATTCCTATTGCATCTGAAAGTAGGAACTCGCCCGATTACAACGGTATGTGTTTTTTTTCCCCTAGGCCATTCTGGTTAAGCGTTTGGAGCAGCAGAATTGCGAAAAATTATTTGCCTTCTCAAGCATTTCTTGACTTCAAACTCCCATATCTCGCGAACGGATTGACCTAACCCAAAAATTCCTATTGCACATGAAAGTAGGAACTCGCCCGATTACAACGCTGTGTGTATTTTTTCCCTAGGCCGTTCTGGTTAAGCGTTTGGAGCAGCAGAATTGCGAAAAATTTTTTGCCTTCTCAACCATTTCTTGGCTTCAAACTCCCATATCTCGCGAACGGACTGACTTAACCCAAAAATTCCTATTGCATCTGGAAGTAGAATCTCGCCCGATTACAGCGGTATGTGTATTTTTTCCCTAGGCCATTCTGGTTAAGCGTTTGGAGCAGCAGCATTGCCAAAATTTTTTTGCCTTCACAACCATTTCTTGGCTTCAAACTCCTATATCTCGCGAACGGATTGACCTAACCCCAAAATTCCTATTGCATCTGAAAGTAGGAACTCGCCCGATTACAACGGTTTGTGTATTTTTCCCCTAGGCCATTCTGGTTAAGCGTTTGGAGCAGCAGAATTGCGAAAAATTTTTTGCCTTCTCAAGCATTTCTTAGCTTCAAACTCCCATACCTCGCGAACGGATTGAGCTAACCCAAAAATTCCCGTTGCATCTGGAAGTAGAAACCCGCCCGATTACAACGGTATGTGTATTTTTTCCCTAGGCCATTCCGGTTAAGCGTTTGGAGCAGCAGAAGTGCGAAAAATTTGTTGTCTTCTCAACTATTTCATGGCTTCAAACTCCCATATCTCGCGAACGGATTGACCTAACCCAAAAACTCCTATTGCATCTGAAAGTAGAAACTCGCACGATTACAGTGGTATGTGTATTTTTTCCCTAGGCCATTCTGGTTAAGCGTTTGGAGCAGCAGAATTGCGAAAATTTTTTTGCCTTCTCAAGCATTTCTTGGCTTCAAACTCCCATATCTCGCGAACGGATTGAGCTAACCCAAAAATTCCTGTTGCATCTGGAAGTAGAAACCCGCCCGATTACAACCGTATGCGTATTTTTTCCCTAGGCCATTCTGGTTAAGCGTTTGGAGCAGCAGAAGTGCGAAAAATTTGTTGTCTTCTCAACTATTTCTTGGCTTCAAACTCCCATATCTCGCGAACGGATTGACCTAACGCAAAAATTACTATTGCATCTGAAAGTAGACACTCGCCCGATTACAACGGAATGTGTATTTTCTCCCAAGGCCATTCTGGTTAAGCGTTTGGAGCCGCAGAATTGCGAAAAATTTTTTGCCTTCTCATCCATTTCTTGGCTTCAAACTCCCATATCTCGCGAATGGATTGACCCAACCCAAACATTCCTGTAGCGTCTGAAAGTAGAAACTCGCCC
Source organism: Ptiloglossa arizonensis (assembly GCF_051014685.1). Lineage (NCBI taxonomy): Eukaryota > Metazoa > Arthropoda > Insecta > Hymenoptera > Colletidae > Ptiloglossa > Ptiloglossa arizonensis. The sequence goes on from NW_027479755.1 coordinate 37,644, forward strand.
GATTACAACGGCATGTGTATTTTTTCCCTAGCCCATTCTGGTCAAGCGTTTTGAGCAGCAGAATTGCGAAAAATTTGTTGTCTTGTCAACCATTTCTTAGCTTCAAACTCCCATATCTCGCGAACGGATTGACCTAACCCAAAAATTCCTGTTGCGTCTGAAAGTAGAAACTCGCCCGATTACAACGGTATGTGTATTTTTTCCCTAGGCCATTCTGGTTAAGCGTTTGGACCAGCAGAATTGCGAAAAATTTTTTGCCTTCTCAACCATTTCTTGGCTTCAAACTCCCATATTTCGCGAACGGATTGACCTAACCCAAAAATTCCTATTCCATCTGAAAGTAGACACTCGCCCTATTACAACGGTATGTGTATTTTTTCCCTAGGCCATTCTGGTTAAGCGATTGGAGCAGCAGAATTGCGAAAAATTCTTTGCCTTCTCAACCATTTCTTGGCTTCAAACTCCCATATCTCGCGAACGGATTGACCTAACCCAAAAATTCCTATTGCATCTGAAAGTAGAAACTAGCCCAATTACAGCAGTATGTGTATTTTTTCCCTAGGCCATTCTGGTTAAGCGGTTGGAGCATCAGAATTGCGAAAAATTTGTTGCCTTCTCAACCATTTCTTGGCTTCAAACTCCCATATCTCGCGAACGGATTGACCTAACCCAAAAATTCCTATTGCATCTGAAAGTAGAAACTAGGCGGATTACAGCGGTATGTGTATTTTTTCCCTAGGCCATTCTGGTTAAGCGTTTGCAGCAGCAGAATTGCGAAAATTTTTTTGCCTTCACAACCATTTCTTGGCTTCAAACTCCTATATCTCGCGAACGGATTGACCTAACCCCAAAATTCCTATTGCATCTGAAAGTAGGAACTCGCCCGATTACAACGGTTTGTGTATTTTTCCCCTAGGCCATTCTGGTTAAGCGTTTGGAGCAGCAGAATTGCGAAAAATTTTTTGCCTTCTCAAGCATTTCTTAGCTTCAAACTCCCATATCTCGCGAACGGATTGAGCTAACCCAAAAATTCCCGTTGTATCTGGAAGTAGAAACCCGCCCGATTACAACGGTATGTGTATTTTTTCCCTAGGCCATTCCGGTTAAGCGTTTGGAGCAGCAGAATTGCGAAAAATTTGTTGTCTTCTCAACTATTTCTTGGCTTCAAACTCCCATATCTCGCGAACGGATTGACCTAACCCAAAAACTCCTATTGCATCTGAAAGTAGAAACTCGCACGATTACAACGGTATGTGTATCTTTTCCCTAGGCCATTCTGGTTAAGCGTTTGGACCAGCAGAATTGCGAAAAATTTTTTGCCTTCTCAACCATTTCTTGGCTTCAAACTCCCATATTTCGCGAACGGATTGACCTAACCCAAAAATTCCTATTCCATCTGAAAGTAGACACTCGCCCTATTACAACGGTATGTGTATCTTTTCCCTAGGCCATTCTGGTTAAGCGTTTGGACCAGCAGAATTGCGAAAAATTTTTTGCCTTCTCAACCATTTCTTGGCTTCAAACTCCCATATTTCGCGAACGGATTGACCTAACCCAAAAATTCCTATTCCATCTGAAAGTAGACACTCGCCCTATTACAACGGTATGTGTATTTTTTCCCTAGGCCATTCTGATTAAGCGATTGGAGCAGCAGAATTGCGAAAAATTTTTTGCCTTCTCAACCATTTCTTGGCTTCAAACTCCCATATCTCGCGAACGGATTGACCTAATCCAAAAACTCCTATTGCATCTGAAAGTAGAAACTCGCACGATTACAGTGGTATGTGTATTTTTTCCCTAGGCCATTCTGGTTAAGCGTTTGGAGCAGCAGAATTGCGAAAATTTTTTTGCCTTCTCAAGCATTTCTTGGCTTCAAACTCCCATATCTCGCGAACGGATTGAGCTAACCCAAAAATTCCTATTGCATCTGAATGTAGACACTCGCCCGATTACAACGGAATGTGTATTTTCTCCCAAGGCCATTCTGGTTAAGCGTTTGGAGCCGCAGAATTGCGAAAAATTTTTTGCCTTCTCATCCATTTCTTGGCTTCAAACTCCCATATCTCGCGAATGGATTGACCCAACCCAAACATTCCTGTAGCGTCTGAAAGTAGAAACTCGCCCTATTACAACGGCATGTGTATTTTTTCCCTAGCCCATTCTGGTCAAGCGTTTCGAGCAGCAGAATTGCGAAAAATTTGTTGACTTGTCAACCATTTCTTAGCTTCAAACTCCCATATCTGGCGAACGGATTGACCTAACCCAAAAATTCCTGTTGCGTCTGAAAGTAGAAACTCGCCCGATTACAACGGTATGTGTATTTTTTCCCTAGGCCATTCTGGTTAAGCGATTGGAGCAGCAGAATGGCGAAAAATTTTTTGCCTTCTCAACCATTTCTTGGCTTCAAACTCCCATATCTCGCGAACGGATTGACCTAACCCAAAAATTCCTATTGCATCTGAAAGTAGAAACTAGCCCAATTACAGCAGTATGTGTATTTTTTCCCTAGGCCATTCTGGTTAAGCGTTTGGAGCAGCAGAATTGCGAAAAATTTTTTGCCTTCTCAAGCATTTCGCGGCTTCAAACTCCCATATCTCGCGAACGAATTGTCCTAACCCAAAAATTTCTGTTGCGTCTGAAAGTAGAAACTCGCCCGATTACGACGGTATGTGTATTTTTTCCCTAGGCCATTCTGGTTAAGCGTTTGGAGCAACAGAATTGCGAAAAATTTCTTGCCTTCTCAACCATTTCTTGACTTCAAACTCCCATATCTCGCGAACGAATTGACATAACCCCTAAATTCCTATTGCATCTGAAAGTAGAAACTCGCCCGATTACAACGGTATGTGTACTTTTCCCCTGGGCCATTCTGGATAAGCGTTTGGAGCAGCAGAATTGCGATAAATATTTTGCCTTCTCAACCATTTCTTAGCTTTAAACTCCCATATCTCGCGAATGGATTGACCTACCCCAAAAATTCCTATTGCATCTGAAAGCAGAAACTCGCCAGATTACAACGGTATGTGTATCTTTTCCCTAGGCCATTCTGGTTAAGCGATTGGAGCAGCAGAATGGCGAAAAATTTTTTGCCTTCTCAACCATTTCTTGGCTTCAAACTCCCATATCTCGCGAACGGATTGACCTACCCCAAAAATTCCTATTGCATCTGAAAGCAGAAACTCGCCAGATTACAACGGTATGTGTATCTTTTCCCTAGGCCATTCTGGTTAAGCGTTTGGAGCAGCAGAATTGCGAAAATTTTTTTGCCTTCTCAAGCATTTCTTGGCTTCAAACTCCCATATCTCGCGAATGGATTGACCCAACCCAAACATTCCTGTAGCGTCTGAAAGTAGAAACTCGCCCGATTACAACGGCATGTGTATTTTTTCCCTTGCCCATTCTGGTCAAGCGTTTCGAGCAGCAGAATAGCGAAAAATTTGTTGTCTTGTCAACCATTTCTTAGCTTCAAACTCCCATATCTCGCGAACGGATTGACCTAACCCAAAAATTCCTGTTGCGTCTGAAAGTAGAAACTCGCCCGATTACAGTGGTATGTGTATTTTTTCCCTAGGCCATTCTGGTTAAGCGTTTGGAGCAGCAGAATTGCGAAAAATTTTTTACCTTCTCAAGCATTTCGCGGCTTCAAACTCCCATATCTCGCGCACGAATTGTCCTAACCCAAAAATTCCTGTTGCGTCTGAAAGTAGAAACTCGCCCGATTACAACGGTATGTGTATTTTTTCCCTAGGCCATTCTGGTTAAGCGTTTGGAGCAGCAGAAGTGCGAAAAATTTGTTGTCTTCTCAACTATTTCTTGGCTTCAAACACCCATATCTCGCGAACGGATTGACCTAACCCAAAAATTCCTATTGCATCTGAAAGTAGACACTCGCCCGATTACAACGGAATGTGAATTTTTTCCCTAGGCCATTCTGGTTAAGCGTTTGGAGCAGCAGAAGTGCGAAAAATTTGTTGCCTTCTCAACCATTTCTTAGCTTCAAACTCCCATATCTCGCGAACGGATTGTCCTAACCCAAAAATTCCTGTTGCGTCTGAAAGTAGAAACTCGCCCGATTACAACGGTATGTGTACTTTTTCCTAGGCCATTCTGGTTAAGCGTTTGGAGAAGCAGAAGTGCGAAAAATTTTGTGCGTTCTCAACCATTTCTTGGCTTCAAACTCCCATATCTCGCGAACGGATTGACCTAACCCAAAAATCCTATTGCATGAGAAAGTAGAAACTCGCCCGATTACAACGGTATGTGAATTTTTTCCCTAGGCCATGCTGGTTAAGCGTTTGGAGCAGCAGAATTGCGAAAAATTTGTTGCCTTCTCAACCATTTCTTGGCTTCATACTCCCATGTCTCGCGAACGGATTGACCTAACCCAAAAATTCCTATTGCTTCTGAAAGTAGAAACTCGCCCGATTACCACGGTCGGTGTATTTTTTCCCAGGCGATTCTGGTTAAGCGATTGGAGCAGCAGAAGTGCGAAAAATATGTTGTCTTGTCAACCATTTCTTAGCTTCAAACTCCCATATCTCGCGAACGAAATTTCTTAACCCAAAAATTCCTGCTGCGTCTGAAAGTAGAAACTAGCCCGATTACAACGGTATGCGTATTTTTTCCCTAGGCCATTCTGGTTAAGCGATTGGAGCAGCAGAAGTGCGAAAAATTTGTTGTCTTGTCAACCATTTCTTAGCTTCAAACTCCCATATCTCGCGCACGGACTGACCTAACCCAAAAATTCCTATTGCATCTGAAAGTAGAAACTCGCCCGATTACAACGGTGTGCGTATTTTTTCCCTAGGCCATTCTGGTTAAGCGATTGGAGCAGCAGAAGTGCGAAAAATTTGTTCTCTCCTCAACCATCTCTTAGCTTCAAACTCCCATATCTCGCGAACGGATTGACATATCCCAAAAATTACTATTGCATCTGAAAGTAGAAACTCGCCCGATTACAGCGGTATGTGTATTTTTTCCCTAGGCCATACTGGATAAGCGATTGGAGCAGCAGATTTGCCACAAATTTTCTGCCTTCTCAACCATTTCTTGGCTTCAAACTCCCATATCTCGCGAAAGGATTGACCTAACCGAAAAATTCCTGCTGCGTCTGAAAGTAGAAACTCGCCCGATTACAACTGTATGTGTATTTTTTCCCCTAGGCGATTCTGGTTAAGCGATTGGAGCAGCAGAAGTGCGAAAAATTTGTTGTCTTTTCAACCATTTCTTAGCTTCAAACTCTCATATCTCGCGAACGAAATTGCTTAACCCAAAAGTTCCTGCTGCGTCTGAAAGTAGAAACTAGCCCGATTACAACGGTATGCGTATTTTTTCCCTAGGCCATTCTGGTTAAGCGATTGGAGCAGCAGAAGTGCGAAAAATTTTGTGCGTTCTCAACCATTTCTTGGATTCAAACTCCCATATCTCGCGAACGGATTGACCTAACCGAAAAATTCCTGCTGCGTCTGAAAGTAGAAACTCGCCCGATTACAACGGTATGCGTATTTTTTCCCTAGGCCATTCTGGTTAAGCGTTTGGAGCAGCAGAAGCGCGAAAAATTTTGTGCGTTCTCAACCATTTCTTGGCTTCAAACTCCCATATCTCGCGCACGGACTGACCTAACCCAAAAATTCCTATTGCATCTGAAAGTAGAAACTCGCCCGATTACAACGGTATTCGTATTTTTTCCCTAGGCCATTCTGGTTAAGCGATTGGAGCAGCAGAAGTGCGAAAAATTTGTTCTCTCCTCAACCATCTCTTAGCTTCAAACTCCCATATCTCGCGAACGGATTGACCTAACCCAAAAATTCCTATTGCATCTGAAAGTAGAAACTCGCCCGATTACAACGGTATGTGTATTTTTTCCCTAGGCCATACTGGTTAAGCGATTGGAGCAGCAGATTTGCCAAAAATTTTCTGCCTTCTCAACCATTTCTTGGCTTCAAACTCCCATATCTCGCGAACGGATTCACCTAACCGAAAAATTCCTATTGCATCTGAAAGTAGAAACTCGCCCGATTACAACGGTATGCGTATTTTTTCCCTAGGCCATTCTGGTTAAGCGATTGGAGCAGCAGAACTGCGAAAAATTTGTTCTCTCCTCAACCATCTCTTAGCTTCAAACTCCCATATCTCGCGAACGAAATTTCTTAACCCAAAAATTCCTGCTGCGTCTGAAAGTAGAAACAAGCCCGATTACAACGGTATGCGTATTTTTTCCCTAGGCCATTCTTGTTAAGCGATTGGAGCAGCAGAAGTGCGAAAAATTTGTTCTCTCCTCAACCATCTCTTAGCTTCAAACTCCCATATCTCGCGAACGGATTGACCTAACCCAAAAATTCCTATTGCATCTGAAAGTAGAAACTCGCCCGATTACAACGGTATGTGTATTTTTTCCCTAGGCCATTCTGGTTAAGCGATTGGAGCAGCAGAAGTGCGAAAAATTTGTTGTCTTGTCAACCATTTCTTAGCTTCAAACTCCCATATCTCGCGCACGGACTGACCTAACCCAAAAATTCCTATTGCATCTGAAAGTAGAAACTCGCCCGATTACAACGGTATGCGTATTTTTTCCCTAGGCCATTGTGGTTAAGCGATTGGAGCAGCAGAAGTGCGAAAAATTTGTTCTCTCCTCAACCATCTCTTAGCTTCAAACTCCCATATCTCGCGAACGGATTGACCTAACCCAAAAATTCCTATTGCATCTGAAAGTAGAAACTCTGGCCGATTACAACGGTATGTGTATTTTTTCCCTAGGCCATTCTGGTTAAGCGATTGGAGCAGCAGATTTGCGAAAAATTTGTTGTCTTGTCAACCATTTCTTAGCTTCAAACTCCCATATCTCGCGAACGAATTTACTTAACCCAAAAATTCCTGCTGCGTCTGAAAGTAGAAACTAGCCCGATTACAACGGTATGTGTATTTTTTCCCTAGGCCATTCTGGTTAAGCGATTGGAACAGCAGAAGTGCGAAAAATTTGTTCTCTCCTCAACCATCTCTTAGCTTCAAACTCCCATATCTCGCGAACGGATTGACCTAACCCAAAAATTCCTATTGCATCTGAAAGTAGAGACTCGCCCGATTACAACGGTATGTGTATTTTTTCCCTAGGCCATTCAGGATAAGCGTTTGGAGAAGCAGAATTGCCAAAAATTTTCTGCCTTCTCAACCATTTCTTGGCTTCAAACTCCCATATCCCGCGAACGGATTGACCTAACCCAAAAATTCCTATTGCATCTGAAAGTAGAAACTCGCCCGATTACAACTGTATGTGTATTTTTTCCCTAGGCCATTCTGGTTAAGCGTTTGGAGCAGCAGAATTGCGAAAAATTTGTTGCCTTCTCAACCATTTCTTGGCTTCAAACTCCCATATCTCGCGAGCGGATTGACCTAACCCAAAAATTCCTGCTGCGTCTGAAAGTAGAAACTCGCCCGATTACAACGGTATGCGTATTTTTTCCCTAGGCCATTCTGGTTAAGCGATTGGAGCAGCAGAAGTGCGAAAAATTTGTTGTCTTGTCAACCATTTCATAGCTTCAAACTCCCATTTCTCGCGCACGGAGTGACCTAACCCAAAAATTCCTATTGCATCTGAAAGTAGAAACTCGCCCGATTACAACGGTATGTGTATTTTTTCCCTAGGCCATTCTGGTTAAGCGATTGGAGCAGCAGAAGTGCGAAAAATTTGTTCTCTCCTCAACCATCTCTTAGCTTCAAACTCCCATATCTCGCGAACGGATTGACCTAACCCAAAAATTCCTATTGCATCTGAAAGTAGAAACTCGCCCGATTACAACTGTATGTGTATTTTTTCCCTAGGCCATTCTGGTTAAGCGTTTGGAGCAGCAGAATTGCGAAAAATTTGTTGTCTTGTCAACCATTTCATAGCTTCAAACTCCCATATCTCGCGCACGGAGTGACCTAACCCAAAAATTCCTATTGCATCTGAAAGTAGAAACTCGCCCGATTACAACGGTATGTGTATTTTTTCCCTAGGCCATTCTGGTTAAGCGTTTGGAGCAGCAGAATTGCGAAAAATTTGTTGCCTTCTCAACCATTTCTTGGCTTCATACTCCCATATCTCGCGAACGGATTGACCTAACCCAAAAATTCCTATTGCTTCTGAAAGTAGAAACTCGCCCGATTACCACGGTATGTGTATTTTTTCCCTAGGCCATTCTGGTTAAGCGATTGGAGCAGCAGATTTGCGAAAAATTTGTTGTCTTGTCAACCATTTCTTAGCTTCAAACTCCCATATCTCGCGAACGAATTTACTTAACCCAAAAATTCCTGCTGCGTCTGAAAGTAGAAACTAGCCCGATTACAACGGTATGTGTATTTTTTCCCTAGGCCATTCTGGTTAAGCGTTTGGAGCAGCAGAATTGCGAAAAATTTGTTGCCTTCTCAACCATTTCTTGGCTTCATACTCCCATATCTCGCGAACGGATTGACCTAACCCAAAAATTCCTACTGCTTCTGAAAGTAGAAACTCGCCCGATTACCACGGTATGTGTATTTTTTCCCTAGGCCATTCTGGTTAAGCGATTGGAGCAGCAGAAGTGCGAAAAATTTGTTCTCTCCTCAACCATCTCTTAGCTTCAAACTCCCATATCTCGCGAACGGATTGACCTAACCCAAAAATTCCTATTGCATCTGAAAGTAGAAACTCGCCCGATTGCAACGGTATGTGTATTTTTTCCCTAGGCCATTCAGGATAAGCGTTTGGAGAAGCAGAATTGCCAAAAATTTTCTGCCTTCTCAACCATTTCTTGGCTTCAAACTCCCATATCCCGCGAACGGATTGACCTAACCCAAAAATTCCTATTGCATCTGAAAGTAGAAACTCGCCCGATTACAACTGTATGTGTATTTTTTCCCTAGGCCATTCTGGTTAAGCGTTTGGAGCAGCAGAATTGCGAAAAATTTGTTGCCTTCTCAACCATTTCTTGGCTTCAAACTCCCATATCTCGCGAGCGGAGTGACCTAACCCAAAAATTCCTATTGCATCTGAAAGTAGAAACTCGCCCGATTACAACGGTATGCATATTTTTTCCCTAGGCGATTCTGGTTAAGCGATTGGAGCAGCAGATGTGCGACAAATTTGTTGTCTTGTCAACCATTTCTTAGCTTCAAACTCCCATATCTCGCGAACGAATTTACTTAACCCAAAAATTCCTGCTGCGTCTGAAAGTAGAAACTAGCCCGATTACAACGGTATGTGTATTTTTTCCCTAGGCCATTCTGGTTAAGCGTTTGGAGCAGCAGAATTGCGAAAAATTTGTTGCCTTCTCAACCATTTCTTGGCTTCATACTCCCATATCTCGCGAACGGATTGACCTAACCCAAAAATTCCTACTGCTTCTGAAAGTAGAAACTCGCCGGATTACCACGGTATGTGTATTTTTTCCCTAGGCCATTCTGGTTAAGCGATTGGAGCAGCAGAAGTGCGAAAAATTTGTTCTCTCCTCAACCATCTCTTAGCTTCAAACTGCCATATCTCGCGAACGGATTGACCTAACCCAAAAATTCCTATTGCATCTGAAAGTAGAAACTCGCCCGATTACAACGGTATGTGTATTTTTTCCCTAGGCCATTCAGGATAAGCGTTTGGAGAAGCAGAATTGCCAAAAATTTTCTGCCTTCTCAACCATTTCTTGGCTTCAAACTCCCATATCCCGCGAACGGATTGACCAAACCCAAAAATTCCTATTGCATCTGAAAGTAGAAACTCGCCCGATTACAACTGTATGTGTATTTTTTCCCTAGGCCATTCTGGTTAAGCGTTTGGAGCAGCAGAATTGCGAAAAATTTGTTGCCTTCTCAACCATTTCTTGGCTTCAAACTCCCATATCTCGCGAGCGGATTGACCTAACCCAAAAATTCCTGCTGCGTCTGAAAGTAGAAACTCGCCCGATTACAACGGTATGCGTATTTTTTCCCTAGGCCATTCTGGTTAAGCGATTGGAGCAGCAGAAGTGCGAAAAATTTGTTGTCTTGTCAACCATTTCATAGCTTCAAACTCCCATTTCTCGCGCACGGAGTGACCTAACCCAAAAATTCCTATTGCATCTGAAAGTAGAAACTCGCCCGATTACAACGGTATGTGTATTTTTTCCCTAGGCCATTCTGGTTAAGCGATTGGAGCAGCAGAAGTGCGAAAAATTTGTTCTCTCCTCAACCATCTCTTAGCTTCAAACTCCCATATCTCGCGAACGGATTGACCTAACCCAAAAATTCCTATTGCATCTGAAAGTAGAAACTCGCCCGATTACAACTGTATGTGTATTTTTTCCCTAGGCCATTCTGGTTAAGCGTTTGGAGCAGCAGAATTGCGAAAAATTTCTTGTCTTGTCAACCATTTCATAGCTTCAAACTCCCATATCTCGCGCACGGAGTGACCTAACCCAAAAATTCCTATTGCATCTGAAAGTAGAAACTCGCCCGATTACAACGGTATGTGTATTTTTTCCCTAGGCCATTCTGGTTAAGCGTTTGGAGCAGCAGAATTGCGAAAAATTTGTTGCCTTCTCAACCATTTCTTGGCTTCATACTCCCATATCTCGCGAACGGATTGACCTAACCCAAAAATTCCTATTGCTTCTGAAAGTAGAAACTCGCCCGATTACCACGGTAGGTGTATTTTTTCCCTAGGCGATTCTGGTTAAGCGATTGGAGAAGCAGATGTGCGAAAAATTTGTTGTCTTGTCAACCATTTCATAGCATCAAACTCCCATTTCTCGCGCACGGAGTGACCTAACCCAAAAATTCCTATTGCATCTGAAAGTAGAAACTCGCCCGATTACAACGGTATGTGTATTTTTTCCCTAGGCCATTCTGGTTAAGCGATTGGAGCAGCAGAAGTGCGAAAAATTTGTTCTCTCCTCAACCATCTCTTAGCTTCAAACTCCCATATCTCGCGAACGGATTGACCTAACCCAAAAATTCCTATTGCTTCTGAAAGTAGAAACTCGCCCGATTACCACGGTATGTGTATTTTTTCCCTAGGCCATTCTGGTTAAGCGATTGGAGCAGCAGATTTGCGAAAAATTTGTTGTCTTGTCAACCATTTCTTAGCTTCAAACTCCCATATCTCGCGAACGAATTTACTTAACCCAAAAATTCCTGCTGCGTCTGAAAGTAGAAACTAGCCCGATTACAACGGTATGTGTATTTTTTCCCTAGGCCATTCTGGTTAAGCGTTTGGAGCAGCAGAATTGCGAAAAATTTGTTGCCTTCTCAACCATTTCTTGGCTTCATACTCCCATATCTCGCGAACGGATTGACCTAACCCAAAAATTCCTACTGCTTCTGAAAGTAGAAACTCGCCCGATTACCACGGTATGTGTATTTTTTCCCTAGGCCATTCTGGTTAAGCGATTGGAGCAGCAGAAGTGCGAAAAATTTGTTCTCTCCTCAACCATCTCTTAGCTTCAAACTCCCATATCTCGCGAACGGATTGACCTAACCCAAAAATTCCTATTGCATCTGAAAGTAGAAACTCGCCCGATTACAACGGTATGTGTATTTTTTCCCTAGGCCATTCAGGATAAGCGTTTGGAGAAGCAGAATTGCCAAAAATTTTCTGCCTTCTCAACCATTTCTTGGCTTCAAACTCCCATATCCCGCGAACGGATTGACCTAACCCAAAAATTCCTATTGCATCTGAAAGTAGAAACTCGCCCGATTACAACTGTATGTGTATTTTTTCCCTAGGCCATTCTGGTTAAGCGTTTGGAGCAGCAGAATTGCGAAAAATTTGTTGCCTTCTCAACCATTTCTTGGCTTCAAACTCCCATATCTCGCGAGCGGATTGACCTAACCCAAAAATTCCTGCTGCGTCTGAAAGTAGAAACTCGCCCGATTACAACGGTATGCGTATTTTTTCCCTAGGCCATTCTGGTTAAGCGATTGGAGCAGCAGAAGTGCGAAAAATTTGTTGTCTTGTCAACCATTTCATAGCTTCAAACTCCCATTTCTCGCGCACGGAGTGACCTAACCCAAAAATTCCTATTGCATCTGAAAGTAGAAACTCGCCCGATTACAACGGTATGTGTATTTTTTCCCTAGGCCATTCTGGTTAAGCGATTGGAGCAGCAGAAGTGCGAAAAATTTGTTCTCTCCTCAACCATCTCTTAGCTTCAAACTCCCATATCTCGCGCACGGAGTGACCTAACCCAAAAATTCCTATTGCATCTGAAAGTAGAAACTCGCCCGATTACAACGGTATGTGTATTTTTTCCCTAGGCCATTCTGGTTAAGCGTTTGGAGCAGCAGAATTGCGAAAAATTTTGTGCGTTCTCAACCATTTCTTGGCTTCAAACTCCCATATCTCGCGAACGGATTGACCTAACCCAAAAATTCCTATTGCTTCTGAAAGTAGAAACTCGCCCGATTACCACGGTAGGTGTATTTTTTCCCTAGGCGATTCTGGTTAAGCGATTGGAGAAGCAGATGTGCGAAAAATTTGTTGCCTTCTCAACCATTTCTTGGCTTCATACTCCCATATCTCGCGAACGGATTGACCTAACCCAAAAATTCCTGCTGCGTCTGAATGTAGAAACTCGCCCGATTACAACGGTATGCATATTTTTTCCCTAGGCGATTCTGGTTAAGCGATTGGAGCAGCAGATGTGCGACAAATTTGTTTTCTTGTCAACCATTTCTTAGCTTCAAACTCCCATATCTCGCGAACGAATTTACTTAACCCAAAAATTCCTGCTGCGTCTGAAAGTAGAAACTAGCCCGATTACAACGGTATGCGTATTTTTTCCCTAGGCCATTCTGGTTAAGCGATTGGAGCAGCAGAAGTGCGAAAAATTTGTTGTCTTGTCAACCATTTCTTAGCCTCAAACTCCCATATCTCGCGCACGGACTGACCTAACCCAAAAATTCCTATTGCATCTGAAAGTAGAAACTCGCCCGATTACCACGGTAGGTATATTTTTTCCCTAGGCGATTCTGGTCAAGCGATTGGAGCAGCAGAAGTGCCAAAAATTTGTTGTCTTGTCAACCATTTCTTAGCTTCAAACTGCCATATCTCGCGCACGGACTGACCTAACCCAAAAATTACTATTGCATCTGAAAGTAGAAACTCGTCCGATTACATCGGTATGCATATTTTTTCCCTAGGCCATTCTGGTTAAGCGTTTGGAGCAGCAGAAGTGCGAAAAATTTTGTGCGTTCTCAACCATTTCTTGGCTTCAAACTCCCATATCTCGCGAACGGATTGACCTAACCCAAAAATCCTATTGCATGAGAAAGTAGAAACTCGCCCGATTACAACGGTATGTGTATTTTTTCCCTAGGCCATGCTGGTTAAGCGTTTGGAGCAGCAGAATTGCGAAAAATTTCTTGCCTTCTCAACCATTTCTTGGCTTCACACTCCCATGTCTCGCGAACGGATTGACCTAACCCAAAAATTCCTATTGCTTCTGAAAGTAGAAACTCGCCCGATTACCACGGTCGGTGTATTTTTTCCCTAGGCGATTCTGGTTAAGCGATTGGAGCAGCAGAAGTGCGAAAAATTTGTTGTCTTGTCAACCATTTCTTAGCTTCAAACTCCCATATCTCGCGAACGAAATTTCTTAACCCAAAAATTCCTGCTGCGTCTGAAAGTAGAAACAAGCCCGATTACAACGGTATGCGTATTTTTTCCCTAGGCCATTCTGGTTAAGCGATTGGAGCAGCAGAAGTGCGAAAAATTTGTTGTCTTGTCAACCATTTCTTAGCTTCAAACTCCCATATCTCGCGCACGGACTGACCTAACCCAAAAATTCCTATTGCATCTGAAAGTAGAAACTCGCCCGATTACAACGGTATGCGTATTTTTTCCCTAGGCCATTCTGGTTAAGCGATTGGAGCAGCAGAACTGCGAAAAATTTGTTCTCTCCTCAACCATCTCTTAGCTTCAAACTCCCATATCTCGCGAACGAAATTTCTTAACCCAAAAATTCCTGCTGCGTCTGAAAGTAGAAACAAGCCCGATTACAACTGTATGTGTATTTTTTCCCTAGGCCATTCTGGTTAAGCGTTTGGAGCAGCAGAATTGCGAAAAATTTGTTGCCTTCTCAACCATTTCTTGGCTTCAAACTCCCATATCTCGCGAGCGGATTGACCTAACCCAAAAATTCCTGCTGCGTCTGAAAGTAGAAACTCGCCCGATTACAACGGTATGCGTATTTTTTCCCTAGGCCATTCTGGTTAAGCGATTGGAGCAGCAGAAGTGCGAAAAATTTGTTGTCTTGTCAACCATTTCATAGCTTCAAACTCCCATATCTCGCGCACGGAGTGACCTAACCCAAAAATTCCTATTGCATCTGAAAGTAGAAACTCGCCCGATTACAACGGTATGTGTATTTTTTCCCTAGGCCATTCTGGTTAAGCGTTTGGAGCAGCAGAATTGCGAAAAATTTGTTGCCTTCTCAACCATTTCTTGGCTTCATACTCCCATATCTCGCGAACGGATTGACCTAACCCAAAAATTCCTGCTGCGTCTGAATGTAGAAACTCGCCCGATTACAACGGTATGCATATTTTTTCCCTAGGCGATTCTGGTTAAGCGATTGGAGCAGCAGATGTGCGACAAATTTGTTTTCTTGTCAACCATTTCTTAGCTTCAAACTCCCATATCTCGCGAACGAATTTACTTAACCCAAAAATTCCTGCTGCGTCTGAAAGTAGAAACTAGCCCGATTACAACGGTATGCGTATTTTTTCCCTAGGCCATTCTGGTTAAGCGATTGGAGCAGCAGAAGTGCGAAAAATTTGTTGTCTTGTCAACCATTTCTTAGCCTCAAACTCCCATATCTCGCGCACGGACTGACCTAACCCAAAAATTACTATTGCATCTGAAAGTAGAAACTCGTCCGATTACATCGGTATGCATATTTTTTCCCTAGGCCATTCTGGTTAAGCGTTTGGAGCAGCAGAAGTGCGAAAAATTTTGTGCGTTCTCAACCATTTCTTGGCTTCAAACTCCCATATCTCGCGAACGGATTGACCTAACCCAAAAATCCTATTGCATGAGAAAGTAGAAACTCGCCCGATTACAACGGTATGTGTATTTTTTCCCTAGGCCATGCTGGTTAAGCGTTTGGAGCAGCAGAATTGCGAAAAATTTCTTGCCTTCTCAACCATTTCTTGGCTTCATACTCCCATGTCTCGCGAACGGATTGACCTAACCCAAAAATTCCTATTGCTTCTGAAAGTAGAAACTCGCCCGATTACCACGGTCGGTGTATTTTTTCCCTAGGCGATTCTGGTTAAGCGATTGGAGCAGCAGAAGTGCGAAAAATTTGTTGTCTTGTCAACCATTTCTTAGCTTCAAACTCCCATATCTCGCGAACGAAATTTCTTAACCCAAAAATTCCTGCTGCGTCTGAAAGTAGAAACAAGCCCGATTACAACGGTATGCGTATTTTTTCCCTAGGCCATTCTGGTTAAGCGATTGGAGCAGCAGAAGTGCGAAAAATTTGTTGTCTTGTCAACCATTTCTTAGCTTCAAACTCCCATATCTCGCGCACGGACTGACCTAACCCAAAAATTCCTATTGCATCTGAAAGTAGAAACTCGCCCGATTACAACGGTATGCGTATTTTTTCCCTAGGCCATTCTGGTTAAGCGATTGGAGCAGCAGAACTGCGAAAAATTTGTTCTCTCCTCAACCATCTCTTAGCTTCAAACTCCCATATCTCGCGAACGAAATTTCTTAACCCAAAAATTCCTGCTGCGTCTGAAAGTAGAAACAAGCCCGATTACAACGGTATGCGTATTTTTTCCCTAGGCCATTCTGGTTAAGCGATTGGAGCAGCAGAAGTGCGAAAAATTTGTTGTCTTGTCAACCATTTCTTAGCTTCCAACTCCCATATCTCGCGCACGGACTGACCTAACCCAAAAATTCCTGCTGCGTCTGAAAGTAGAAACAAGCCCGATTACAACGGTATGCGTATTTTTTCCCTAGGCCATTCTGGTTAAGCGATTGGAGCAGCAGAAGTGCGAAAAATTTGTTGTCTTTTCAACCATTTCTTGGCTTCAAACTCCCATATCTCGCGAACGGATTGACCTAACCGAAAAATTCCTGCTGCGTCTGAAAGTAGAAACTCGCCCGATTACAACGGTATGCGTATTTTTTCCCTAGGCCATTCTGGTTTAGCGTTTGGAGCAGCAGAAGCGCGAAAAATTTTGTGCATTCTCAACCATTTCTTGGCTTCAAACTCCCATATCTCGCGAACGGATTGACCTAACCCAAAAATCCTATTGCATGAGAAAGTAGAAACTCGCCCGATTACAACGGTATGTGTATTTTTTCCCTAGGCCATGCTGGTTAAGCGTTTGGAGCAGCAGAATTGCGAAAAATTTCTTGCCTTCTCAACCATTTCTTGGCTTCATACTCCCATGTCTCGCGAACGGATTGACCTAACCCAAAAATTCCTATTGCTTCTGAAAGTAGAAACTCGCCCGATTACCACGGTCGGTGTATTTTTTCCCTAGGCGATTCTGGTTAAGCGATTGGAGCAGCAGAAGTGCGAAAAATTTGTTGTCTTGTCAACCATTTCTTAGCTTCAAACTCCCATATCTCGCGAACGAAATTTCTTAACCCAAAAATTCCTGCTGCGTCTGAAAGTAGAAACAAGCCCGATTACAACGGTATGCGTATTTTTTCCCTAGGCCATTCTGGTTAAGCGATTGGAGCAGCAGAAGTGCGAAAAATTTGTTGTCTTGTCAACCATTTCTTAGCTTCAAACTCCCATATCTCGCGCACGGACTGACCTAACCCAGAAATTCCTGCTGCGTCTGAAACTAGAAACTAGCCCGATTACAATGGTATGCGTATTTTTTCCCTAGGCCATTCTGGTTAAGCGATTGGAGCAGCAGAAGTGCGAAAAATTTGTTCTCTCCTCAACCATCTCTTAGCTTCAAACTCCCATATCTCGCGAACGGATTGACCTAACCCAAAAATTCCTATTGCATCTGAAAGTAGAAACTCGCCCGATTACAACTGTATGTGTATTTTTTCCCTAGGCCATTCTGGTTAAGCGTTTGGAGCAGCAGAATTGCGAAAAATTTGTTGTCTTGTCAACCATTTCATAGCTTCAAACTCCCATATCTCGCGCACGGAGTGACCTAACCCAAAAATTCCTATTGCATCTGAAAGTAGAAACTCGCCCGATTACAACGGTATGTGTATTTTTTCCCTAGGCCATTCTGGTTAAGCGTTTGGAGCAGCAGAATTGCGAAAAATTTGTTGCCTTCTCAACCATTTCTTGGCTTCATACTCCCATATCTCGCGAACGGATTGACCTAACCCAAAAATTCCTATTGCTTCTGAAAGTAGAAACTCGCCCGATTACCACGGTAGGTGTATTTTTTCCCTAGGCGATTCTGGTTAAGCGATTGGAGAAGCAGATGTGCGAAAAATTTGTTGCCCTCTCAACCATTTCTTGGCTTCATACTCCCATATCTCGCGAACGGATTGACCTAACCCAAAAATTCCTGCTGCGTCTGAATGTAGAAACTCGCCCGATTACAACGGTATGCATATTTTTTCCCTAGGCGATTCTGGTTAAGCGATTGGAGCAGCAGATGTGCGACAAATTTGTTTTCTTGTCAACCATTTCTTAGCTTCAAACTCCCATATCTCGCGAACGAATTTACTTAACCCAAAAATTCCTGCTGCGTCTGAAAGTAGAAACTAGCCCGATTACAACGGTATGCGTATTTTTTCCCTAGGCCATTCTGGTTAAGCGATTGGAGCAGCAGAAGTGCGAAAAATTTGTTGTCTTGTCAACCATTTCTTAGCCTCAAACTCCCATATCTCGCGCACGGACTGACCTAACCCAAAAATTCCTATTGCATCTGAAAGTAGAAACTCGCCCGATTACCACGGTAGGTATATTTTTTCCCTAGGCGATTCTGGTCAAGCGATTGGAGCAGCAGAAGTGCCAAAAATTTGTTGTCTTGTCAACCATTTCTTAGCTTCAAACTGCCATATCTCGCGCACGGACTGACCTAACCCAAAAATTACTATTGCATCTGAAAGTAGAAACTCGTCCGATTACATCGGTATGCATATTTTTTCCCTAGGCCATTCTGGTTAAGCGTTTGGAGCAGCAGAAGTGCGAAAAATTTTGTGCGTTCTCAACCATTTCTTGGCTTCAAACTCCCATATCTCGCGAACGGATTGACCTAACCCAAAAATCCTATTGCATGAGAAAGTAGAAACTCGCCCGATTACAACGGTATGTGTATTTTTTCCCTAGGCCATGCTGGTTAAGCGTTTGGAGCAGCAGAATTGCGAAAAATTTCTTGCCTTCTCAACCATTTCTTGGCTTCATACTCCCATGTCTCGCGAACGGATTGACCTAACCCAAAAATTCCTATTGCTTCTGAAAGTAGAAACTCGCCCGATTACCACGGTCGGTGTATTTTTTCCCTAGGCGATTCTGGTTAAGCGATTGGAGCAGCAGAAGTGCGAAAAATTTGTTGTCTTGTCAACCATTTCTTAGCTTCAAACTCCCATATCTCGCGAACGAAATTTCTTAACCCAAAAATTCCTGCTGCGTCTGAAAGTAGAAACAAGCCCGATTACAACGGTATGCGTATTTTTTCCCTAGGCCATTCTGGTTAAGCGATTGGAGCAGCAGAAGTGCGAAAAATTTGTTGTCTTGTCAACCATTTCTTAGCTTCAAACTCCCATATCTCGCGCACGGACTGACCTAACCCAAAAATTCCTATTGCATCTGAAAGTAGAAACTCGCCCGATTACAACGGTATGAGTATTTTTTCCCTAGGCCATTCTGGTTAAGCGATTGGAGCAGCAGAACTGCGAAAAATTTGTTCTCTCCTCAACCATCTCTTAGCTTCAAACTCCCATATCTCGCGAACGAAATTTCTTAACCCAAATATTCCTGCTGCGTCTGAAAGTAGAAACAAGCCCGATTACAACGGTATGCGTATTTTTTCCCTAGGCCATTCTGGTTAAGCGATTGGAGCAGCAGAAGTGCGAAAAATTTGTTGTCTTGTCAACCATTTCTTAGCTTCAAACTCCCATATCTCGCGCACGGACTGACCTAACCCAAAAATTCCTGCTGCGTCTGAAAGTAGAAACAAGCCCGATTACAACGGTATGCGTATTTTTTCCCTAGGCCATTCTGGTTAAGCGATTGGAGCAGCAGAAGTGCGAAAAATTTGTTGTCTTTTCAACCATTTCTTGGCTTCAAACTCCCATATCTCGCGAACGGATTGACCTAACCGAAAAATTCCTGCTGCGTCTGAAAGTAGAAACTCGCCCGATTACAACGGTATGCGTATTTTTTCCCTAGGCCATTCTGGTTTAGCGTTTGGAGCAGCAGAAGCGCGAAAAATTTTGTGCGTTCTCAACCATTTCTTGGCTTCAAACTCCCATATCTCGCGAACGGATTGACCTAACCCAAAAATTCCTATTGCTTCTGAAAGTAGAAACTCGCCCGATTACCACGGTCGGTGTATTTTTTCCAGTAGGCGATTCTGGTTAAGCGATTGGAGCAGCAGATGTGCGAAAAATTTGTTTTCTTGTCAACCATTTCTTAGCTTCAAACTCCCATATCTCGCGAACGGATTGACCTAACCCAGAAATTCCTGCTGAGTCTGAAACTAGAAACTAGCCCGATTACAATGGTATGCGTATTTTTTCCCTAGGCCATTCTGGTTAAGCGATTGGAGCAGCAGAAGTGCGAAAAATTTGTTGTCTTGTCAACCATTTCTTAGCTTCAAACTCCCATATCTCGCGCACGGACTGACCTAACCCAAAAATTCCTATTGCATCTGAAAGTAGAAACTCGCCCGATTACAACGGTATGCGTATTTTTTCCCTAGGCCATTGTGGTTAAGCGATTGGAGCAGCAGAAGTGCGAAAAATTTGTTCTCTCCTCAACCATCTCTTAGCTTCAAACTCCCATATCTCGCGAACGGATTGACCTAACCCAAAAATTCCTATTGCATCTGAAAGTAGAAACTCGGCCGATTACAACGGTATGTGTATTTTTTCCCTAGGCCATTCTGGTTAAGCGATTGGAGCAGCAGATTTGCGAAAAATTTGTTGTCTTGTCAACCATTTCTTAGCTTCAAACTCCCATATCTCGCGAACGAATTTACTTAACCCAAAAATTCCTGCTGCGTCTGAAAGTAGAAACTAGCCCGATTACAACGGTATGTGTATTTTTTCCCTAGGCCATTCTGGTTAAGCGTTTGGAGCAGCAGAATTGCGAAAAATTTGTTGCCTTCTCAACCATTTCTTGGCTTCATACACCCATATCTCGCGAACGGATTGACCTAACCAAAAAATTCCTACTGCTTCTGAAAGTAGAAACTCGCCCGATTACCGCGGTATGTGTATTTTTTCCCTAGGCCATTCTGGTTAAGCGATTGGAGCAGCAGAAGTGCGAAAAATTTGTTCTCTCCTCAACCATCTCTTAGCTTCAAACTCCCATATCTCGCGAACGGATTGACCTAACCCAAAAATTCCTATTGCATCTGAAAGTAGAAACTCGCCCGATTACAACGGTATGTGTATTTTTTCCCTAGGCCATTCTGGTTAAGCGATTGGAGCAGCAGAAGTGCGAAAAATTTGTTCTCTCCTCAACCATCTCTTAGCTTCAAACTCCCATATCTCGCGAACGGATTGACCTAACCCAAAAATTCCTATTGCTTCTGAAAGTAGAAACTCGCCCGATTACCACGGTAGGTGTATTTTTTCCCTAGGCGATTCTGGTTAAGCGATTGGAGAAGCAGATGTGCGAAAAATTTGTTGCCTTCTCAACCATTTCTTGGCTTCATACTCCCATATCTCGCGAACGGATTGACCTAACCCAAAAATTCCTATTGCTTCTAAAAGTAGAAACTCGCCCGATTACCAAGGTAGGTGTATTTTTTCCCTAGGCGATTCTGGTTAAGCGATTGGAGCAGCAGATGTGCGAAAAATTGGTTGCCTTCTCAACCATTTCTTGGCTTCATACTCCCATATCTCGCGAACGGATTGACCTAACCCAAAAATTCCTGCTGCGTCTGAATGTAGAAACTCGCCCGATTACAACGGTATGCATATTTTTTCCCTAGGCGATTCTGGTTAAGCGATTGGAGCAGCAGATGTGCGACAAATTTGTTTTCTTGTCAACCATTTCTTAGCTTCAAACTCCCATATCTCGCGAACGAATTTACTTAACCCAAAAATTCCTGCTGCGTCTGAAAGTAGAAACTAGCCCGATTACAACGGTATGCGTATTTTTTCCCTAGGCCATTCTGGTTAAGCGATTGGAGCAGCAGAAGTGCGAAAAATTTGTTGTCTTGTCAACCATTTCTTAGCCTCAAACTCCCATATCTCGCGCACGGACTGACCTAACCCAAAAATTCCTATTGCATCTGAAAGTAGAAACTCGCCCGATTACCACGGTAGGTATATTTTTTCCCTAGGCGATTCTGGTCAAGCGATTGGAGCAGCAGAAGTGCCAAAAATTTGTTGTCTTGTCAACCATTTCTTAGCTTCA
Organism: Ptiloglossa arizonensis; assembly: GCF_051014685.1. Classification (NCBI taxonomy): domain Eukaryota; kingdom Metazoa; phylum Arthropoda; class Insecta; order Hymenoptera; family Colletidae; genus Ptiloglossa; species Ptiloglossa arizonensis. Next base: position 59,162 of record NW_027479755.1, read on the forward strand.
ATCTGCCATATCTCGCGCACGGACTGACCTAACCCAAAAATTCCTATTGCATCTGAAAGTAGAAACTCGTCCGATTACATCGGTATGCATATTTTTTCCCTAGGCCATTCTGGTTAAGCGTTTGGAGCAGCAGAAGTGCGAAAAATTTTGTGCGTTCTCAACCATTTCTTGGCTTCAAACTCCCATATCTCGCGAACGCATTGACCTAACCCAAAAATTCCTATTGCATCTGAAAGTAGAAACTCGCCCGATTACAACGGTATGTGTATTTTTTCCCTAGGCCATTCTGCTTAAGCGTTTGCAGCAGCAGAATTGCGAAAAATTGGTTGCCTTCTCAACCATTTCTTGGCTTCATACTCCCATATCTCGCGAACGGATTGACCTAACCCAAAAATTCCTATTGCATCTGAAAGTAGAAACTCGCGCGATTACCACGGTAGGTGTATTTTTTCCCTAGGCGATTCTGGTTAAGCGATTGGAGCAGCAGAAGTGCGAAAAATTTGTTGTCTTGTCAACCATTTCTTAGCTTCAAACTCCCATATCTCGCGCACGGACTGACCTAACCCAAAAATTCCTATTGCATCTGAAAGTAGAAACTCGCCCGATTACAACGGTATGCGTGTTTTTTCCCTAGGCCATTCTGGTTAAGCGTTTGGAGCAGCAGAGGTGCGAAAAATTTTGTGCGATCTCAACCATTTCTTGGCTTCAAACTCCCATATCTCGCGAACGGATTGACATAACCCAAAAATTCCTGTTGCGTCTGAAAGTAGAAACTCGCCCGATTACAACTGTATGCGTATTTTTTCCCTAGGCCATTCTGGTTAAGCGTTTGGAGCAGCAGAATTGCGAAAAAGTTGTTGCCTTCTCAACCATTTCTTGGCTTCATACTCCCATATCTCGCGAACGGATTGACCTAACCCAAAAATTCCTATTGCTTCTGAAAGTAGAAACTCGCCCGATTACCACGGTAGGCGTATTTTTTCCCTAGGCGATTCTGGTTAAGCGATTGGAGCAGCAGAAGTGAAAAAATTTGTTGTCTTGTCAACCATTTCTTAGCTTCAAACTGCCATATCTCGCGAACGGAATGACCTAACCCAAAAATTCCTAGTGCTTCTGAAAGTAGAAACTAGCCCGATTACAACGGTATGCGTATTTTTTCCCTAGGCCATTCTGGTTAAGCGTTTGGAGCAGCAGAAGTGCCAAAAATTTTCTGCCTTCTCAACCATTTCTTGGCTTCAAACTCCCATATCTCGCGAACGGATTGAACTAACCCAAAAATTCCTGCTGCGTCTGAAAGTAGAATCTCGCCCGATTACAACGGTGGGTGTATTTTTTCCCTAGGCGATTCTGGTTAAGCGATTGGAGCAGCAGATGTGCGAAAAATTTGTTGTCTTGTCAACCATTTCTTAGCTTCAAACTCCCATATCTCGCGAACGAATTTACTTAACCCAAAAATTCCTGCTGCGTCTGAAAGTAGAAACTAGCCCGATTACAACGGTATGCGTATTTTTTCCCTAGGCCATTCTGGTTAAGCGATTGGAGCAGCAGAAGTGCGAAAAATTTGTTGTCTTGTCAACCATTTCTTAGCTTCAAACTCCCATATCTCGCGCACGGACTGACCTAACCCAATAATTCCTATTGCATCTAAAAGTAGAAACTCGCCCGATTACAACGGTATGCATATTTTTTCCCTAGGCCATTCTGGTTAAGCGTTTGGAGCAGCAGAAGTGCGAAAAATTTTGTGCGTTCTCCACCATTTCTTGGCTTCAAACTCCCATATCTCGCGAACGGATTGACCTAACCCAAAAATTCCTATTGCATCTGAAAGTAGAAACTCGCCCGATTACAACGGTATGTGTATTTTTTCCCTAGGCCATTCTGGTTAAGCGTTTGGAGCAGCAGAATTGCTAAAAATTGGTTGCCTTCTCAACCATTTCTTGGCTTCATAATCCCATATATCGCGAACGGATTGACCTAACCCAAAAATTCCTGTTGCATCTGAAAGTAGCAACTCGCCCGATCATAACGGTATGTGTATTGATTCCCTAGGCCATTCTGGTTAAGCGTTTGGAACAGCAGAATTGCGAAAAATTTGTTGCCTTCTCAACCATTTCTTGGCTTCATACTCCCATATCTCGCGAACAGATTGACCTAACCCAAAAATTCCTACTGCTTCTGGAAGTAGAAACTCGCCCGATTACCACGGTAGGTGTATTTTTTCCCTAGGCGATTGGAGCAGCAGATGTGCGAAAAATTTGTTATCTTGTCAACCATTTCTTAGCTTCAAACTCCCATATCTCGCGAACGGATTGACCTATCCCAAAAATTCCTATTGCATCTGAAAGTAGAAACGCACGATTACAACTGTATGTGTATTTTTTCCCTAGGCCATTCAGGATAAGCGTTTGGAGAAGCAGAATTGCCAAAAATTTTCTGCCTTCTCAACCATTTCTTGGCTTCAAACTCCCATATCTCGCGAACCGATTGACCTAACCCAAAAATTCCTGCTGCGTCTGAAAGTAGAAACTCGCCCGATTACAACGGTATGCGTATTTTTTCCCTAGGCCATTCTGGTTAAGCGATTGGAGCAGCAGAAGTGCGAAAAATTTGTTGTCTTGTCAACCATTTCTTAGCTTCAAACTCCCATATCTCGCGAGCGGATTGACCTAACCCAAAAATTCCTGCTGCGTCTGAAAGTAGAAACTCGCCCGATTACAACGGTATGCGTATTTTTTCCCTAGGCCATTCTGGTTAAGCGATTGGAGCAGCAGAAGTGCGAAAAATTTGTTGTCTTGTCAACCATTTCATAGCTTCAAACTCCCATTTCTCGCGCACGGAGTGACCTAACCCAAAAATTCCTATTGCATCTGAAAGTAGAAACTCGCCCGATTACAACGGTATGTGTATTTTTTCCCTAGGCCATTCTGGTTAAGCGATTGGAGCAGCAGAAGTGCGAAAAATTTGTTCTCTCCTCAACCATCTCTTAGCTTCAAACTCCCATATCTCGCGAACGGATTGACCTAACCCAAAAATTCCTAATGCATCAGAAAGTAGAAACTCGCCCGATTACAACTGTATGTGTATTTTTTCCCTAGGCCATTCTGGTTAAGCGTTTGGAGCAGCAGAATTGCGAAAAATTTGTTGTCTTGTCAACCATTTCATAGCTTCAAACTCCCATATCTCGCGCACGGAGTGACCTAACCCAAAAATTCCTATTGCATCTGAAAGTAGAAACTCGCCCGATTACAACGGTATGTGTATTTTTTCCCTAGGCCATTCTGGTTAAGCGTTTGGAGCAGCAGAATTGCGAAAAATTTGTTGCCTTCTCAACCATTTCTTGGCTTCATACTCCCATATCTCGCGAACGGATTGACCTAACCCAAAAATTCCTATTGCTTCTGAAAGTAGAAACTCGCCCGATTACCACGGTAGGTGTATTTTTTCCCTAGGCGATTCTGGTTAAGCGATTGGAGAAGCAGATGTGCGAAAAATTTGTTGTCTTGTCAACCATTTCATAGCTTCAAACTCCCATTTCTCGCGCACGGAGTGACCTAACCCAAAAATTCCTATTGCATCTGAAAGTAGAAACTCGCCCGATTACAACGGTATGTGTATTTTTTCCCTAGGCCATTCTGGTTAAGCGATTGGAGCAGCAGAAGTGCGAAAAATTTGTTCTCTCCTCAACCATCTCTTAGCTTCAAACTCCCATATCTCGCGAACGGATTGACCTAACCCAAAAATTCCTATTGCTTCTGAAAGTAGAAACTCGCCCGATTACCACGGTAGGTGTATTTTTTCCCTAGGCGATTCTGGTTAAGCGATTGGAGAAGCAGATGTGCGAAAAATTTGTTGCCTTCTCAACCATTTCTTGGCTTCATACTCCCATATCTCGCGAACGGATTGACCTAACCCAAAAATTCCTATTGCTTCTGAAAGTAGAAACTCGCCCGATTACCAAGGTAGGTGTATTTTTTCCCTAGGCGATTCTGGTTAAGCGATTGGAGCAGCAGATGTGCGAAAAATTGGTTGCCTTCTCAACCATTTCTTGGCTTCATACTCCCATATCTCGCGAACGGATTGACCTAACCCAAAAATTCCTGCTGCGTCTGAATGTAGAAACTCGCCCGATTACAACGGTATGCATATTTTTTCCCTAGGCGATTCTGGTTAAGCGATTGGAGCAGCAGATGTGCGACAAATTTGTTTTCTTGTCAACCATTTCTTAGCTTCAAACTCCCATATCTCGCGAACGAATTTACTTAACCCAAAAATTCCTGCTGCGTCTGAAAGTAGAAACTAGCCCGATTACAACGGTATGCGTATTTTTTCCCTAGGCCATTCTGGTTAAGCGATTGGAGCAGTAGAAGTGCGAAAAATTTGTTGTCTTGTCAACCATTTCTTAGCCTCAAACTCCCATATCTCGCGCACGGACTGACCTAACCCAAAAATTCCTATTGCATCTGAAAGTAGAAACTCGCCCGATTACCACGGTAGGTATATTTTTTCCCTAGGCGATTCTGGTCAAGCGATTGGAGCAGCAGAAGTGCCAAAAATTTGTTGTCTTGTCAACCATTTCTTAGCTTCAAACTGCCATATCTCGCGCACGGACTGACCTAACCCAAAAATTCCTATTGCATCTGAAAGTAGAAACTCGTCCGATTACATCGGTATGCATATTTTTTCCCTAGGCCATTCTGGTTAAGCGTTTGGAGCAGCAGAAGTGCGAAAAATTTTGTGCGTTCTCAACCATTTCTTGGCTTCAAACTCCCATATCTCGCGAACGCATTGACCTAACCCAAAAATTCCTATTGCATCTGAAAGTAGAAACTCGCCCGATTACAACGGTATGTGTATTTTTTCCCTAGGCCATTCTGCTTAAGCGTTTGCAGCAGCAGAATTGCGAAAAATTGGTTGCCTTCTCAACCATTTCTTGGCTTCATACTCCCATATCTCGCGAACGGATTGACCTAACCCAAAAATTCCTATTGCATCTGAAAGTAGAAACTCGCGCGATTACCACGGTAGGTGTATTTTTTCCCTAGGCGATTCTGGTTAAGCGATTGGAGCAGCAGAAGTGCGAAAAATTTGTTGTCTTGTCAACCATTTCTTAGCTTCAAACTCCCATATCTCGCGCACGGACTGACCTAACCCAAAAATTCCTATTGCATCTGAAAGTAGAAACTCGCCCGATTACAACGGTATGCGTGTTTTTTCCCTAGGCCATTCTGGTTAAGCGTTTGGAGCAGCAGAGGTGCGAAAAATTATGTGCGATCTCAACCATTTCTTGGCTTCAAACTCCCATATCTCGCGAACGGATTGACATAACCCAAAAATTCCTGTTGCGTCTGAAAGTAGAAACTCGCCCGATTACAACTGTATGCGTATTTTTTCCCTAGGCCATTCTGGTTAAGCGTTTGGAGCAGCAGAATTGCGAAAAATTTGTTGCCTTCTCAACCATTTCTTGGCTTCATACTCCCATATCTCGCGAACGGATTGACCTAACCCAAAAATTCCTATTGCTTCTGAAAGTAGAAACTCGCCCGATTACCACGGTAGGCGTATTTTTTCCCTAGGCGATTCTGGTTAAGCGATTGGAGAAGCAGATGTGCGAAAAATTTGTTGTCTTGTCAACCATTTCATAGCTTCAAACTCCCATTTCTCGCGCACGGAGTGACCTAACCCAAAAATTCCTATTGCATCTGAAAGTAGAAACTCGCCCGATTACAACGGTATGTGTATTTTTTCCCTAGGCCATTCTGGTTAAGCGATTGGAGCAGCAGAAGTGCGAAAAATTTGTTCTCTCCTCAACCATCTCTTAGCTTCAAACTCCCATATCTCGCGAACGGATTGACCTAACCCAAAAATTCCTATTGCTTCTGAAAGTAGAAACTCGCCCGATTACCACGGTAGGTGTATTTTTTCCCTAGGCGATTCTGGTTAAGCGATTGGAGAAGCAGATGTGCGAAAAATTTGTTGCCTTCTCAACCATTTCTTGGCTTCATACTCCCATATCTCGCGAACGGATTGACCTAACCCAAAAATTCCTATTGCTTCTAAAAGTAGAAACTCGCCCGATTACCAAGGTAGGTGTATTTTTTCCCTAGGCGATTCTGGTTAAGCGATTGGAGCAGCAGATGTGCGAAAAATTGGTTGCCTTCTCAACCATTTCTTGGCTTCATACTCCCATATCTCGCGAACGGATTGACCTAACCCAAAAATTCCTGCTGCGTCTGAATGTAGAAACTCGCCCGATTACAACGGTATGCATATTTTTTCCCTAGGCGATTCTGGTTAAGCGATTGGAGCAGCAGATGTGCGACAAATTTGTTTTCTTGTCAACCATTTCTTAGCTTCAAACTCCCATATCTCGCGAACGAATTTACTTAACCCAAAAATTCCTGCTGCGTCTGAAAGTAGAAACTAGCCCGATTACAACGGTATGCGTATTTTTTCCCTAGGCCATTCTGGTTAAGCGATTGGAGCAGCAGAAGTGCGAAAAATTTGTTGTCTTGTCAACCATTTCTTAGCCTCAAACTCCCATATCTCGCGCACGGACTGACCTAACCCAAAAATTCCTATTGCATCTGAAAGTAGAAACTCGCCCGATTACCACGGTAGGTATATTTTTTCCCTAGGCGATTCTGGTCAAGCGATTGGAGCAGCAGAAGTGCCAAAAATTTGTTGTCTTGTCAACCATTTCTTAGCTTCAAACTGCCATATCTCGCGCACGGACTGACCTAACCCAAAAATTCCTATTGCATCTGAAAGTAGAAACTCGTCCGATTACATCGGTATGCATATTTTTTCCCTAGGCCATTCTGGTTAAGCGTTTGGAGCAGCAGAAGTGCGAAAAATTTTGTGCGTTCTCAACCATTTCTTGGCTTCAAACTCCCATATCTCGCGAACGCATTGACCTAACCCAAAAATTCCTATTGCATCTGAAAGTAGAAACTCGCCCGATTACAACGGTATGTGTATTTTTTCCCTAGGCCATTCTGCTTAAGCGTTTGCAGCAGCAGAATTGCGAAAAATTGGTTGCCTTCTCAACCATTTCTTGGCTTCATACTCCCATATCTCGCGAACGGATTGACCTAACCCAAAAATTCCTATTGCATCTGAAAGTAGAAACTCGCGCGATTACCACGGTAGGTGTATTTTTTCCCTAGGCGATTCTGGTTAAGCGATTGGAGCAGCAGAAGTGCGAAAAATTTGTTGTCTTGTCAACCATTTCTTAGCTTCAAACTCCCATATCTCGCGCACGGACTGACCTAACCCAAAAATTCCTATTGCATCTGAAAGTAGAAACTCGCCCGATTACAACGGTATGCGTGTTTTTTCCCTAGGCCATTCTGGTTAAGCGTTTGGAGCAGCAGAGGTGCGAAAAATTTTGTGCGATCTCAACCATTTCTTGGCTTCAAACTCCCATATCTCGCGAACGGATTGACATAACCCAAAAATTCCTGTTGCGTCTGAAAGTAGAAACTCGCCCGATTACAACTGTATGCGTATTTTTTCCCTAGGCCATTCTGGTTAAGCGTTTGGAGCAGCAGAATTGCGAAAAATTTGTTGCCTTCTCAACCATTTCTTGGCTTCATACTCCCATATCTCGCGAACGGATTGACCTAACCCAAAAATTCCTATTGCTTCTGAAAGTAGAAACTCGCCCGATTACCACGGTAGGCGTATTTTTTCCCTAGGCGATTCTGGTTAAGCGATTGGAGCAGCAGAAGTGAAAAAATTTGTTGTCTTGTCAACCATTTCTTAGCTTCAAACTGCCATATCTCGCGAACGGAATGACCTAACCCAAAAATTCCTACTGCTTCTGAAAGTAGAAACTAGCCCGATTACAACGGTATGCGTATTTTTTCCCTAGGCCATTCTGGTTAAGCGTTTGGAGCAGCAGAAGTGCCAAAAATTTTCTGCCTTCTCAACCATTTCTTGGCTTCAAACTCCCATATCTCGCGAACGGATTGACCTAACCCAAAAATTCCTGCTGCGTCTGAAAGTAGAATCTCGCCCGATTACAACGGTGGGTGTATTTTTTCCCTAGGCGATTCTGGTTAAGCGATTGGAGCAGCAGATGTGCGAAAAATTTGTTGTCTTGTCAACCATTTCTTAGCTTCAAACTCCCATATCTCGCGAACGAATTTACTTACCCCAAAAATTCCTGCTGCGTCTGAAAGTAGAAACTAGCCCGATTACAACGGTATGCGTATTTTTTCCCTAGGCCATTCTGGTTAAGCGATTGGAGCAGCAGAAGTGCGAAAAATTTGTTGTCTTGTCAACCATTTCTTAGCTTCAAACTCCCATATCTCGCGCACGGACTGACCTAACCCAATAATTCCTATTGCATCTAAAAGTAGAAACTCGCCCGATTACAACGGTATGCATATTTTTTCCCTAGGCCATTCTGGTTAAGCGTTTGGAGCAGCAGAAGTGCGAAAAATTTTGTGCGTTCTCCACCATTTCTTGGCTTCAAACTCCCATATCTCGCGAACGGATTGACCTAACCCAAAAATTCCTATTGCATCTGAAAGTAGAAACTCGCCCGATTACAACGGTATGTGTATTTTTTCCCTAGGCCATTCTGGTTAAGCGTTTGGAGCAGCAGAATTGCTAAAATTGGTTGCCTTCTCAACCATTTCTTGGCTTCATAATCCCATATATCGCGAACGGATTGACCTAACCCAAAAATTCCTGTTGCATCTGAAAGTAGCAACTCGCCCGATCATAACGGTATGTGTATTGATTCCCTAGGCCATTCTGGTTAAGCGTTTGGAACAGCAGAATTGCGAAAAATTTGTTGCCTTCTCAACCATTTCTTGGCTTCATACTCCCATATCTCGCGAACAGATTGACCTAACCCAAAAATTCCTACTGCTTCTGGAAGTAGAAACTCGCCCGATTACCACGGTAGGTGTATTTTTTCCCTAGGCGATTGGAGCAGCAGATGTGCGAAAAATTTGTTATCTTGTCAACCATTTCTTAGCTTCAAACTCCCATATCTCGCGAACGGATTGACCTATCCCAAAAATTCCTATTGCATCTGAAAGTAGAAACGCCCGATTACAACTGTATGTGTATTTTTTCCCTAGGCCATTCAGGATAAGCGTTTGGAGAAGCAGAATTGCCAAAAATTTTCTGCCTTCTCAACCATTTCTTGGCTTCAAACTCCCATATCTCGCGAACCGATTGACCTAACCCAAAAATTCCTGCTGCGTCTGAAAGTAGAAACTCGCCCGATTACAACGGTATGCGTATTTTTTCCCTAGGCCATTCTGGTTAAGCGATTGGAGCAGCAGAAGTGCGAAAAATTTGTTGTCTTGTCAACCATTCTTAGCTTCAAACTCCCATATCTCGCGCACGGACTGACCTAACCCAAAAATTCCTATTGCATCTAAAAGTAGAAACTCGCCCGTTTACAACGGTATGCATATTTTTTCCCTAGGCCATTCTGGTTAAGCGTTTGGAGCAGCAGAAGTGCGAAAAATTTTGTGCGTTCTCCACCATTTCTTGGCTTCAAACCCCCATATCTCGCGAACGGATTGACCTAACCCAAAAATTCTAT
>NW_027479756.1:0-68670 GCF_051014685.1 Ptiloglossa arizonensis
CCTAGGGAAAAAATACACATACCGTTGTAATCGGGCGAGTTTCTACTTTCAGATGCAATCGGAATTTTTGGGTTATGTCAATCCGTTCGCCAGATATGGGAGTTTGAAGCCAAGAAATGGTTGAGAAGGCAAAAAATTTTTCGCAATTCTGCTGCTCCAAACGCTTAACCACAATGGCCCAGGGAAAAAATACACATACCGTTGTAATCGGGCGAGTTTCTACTTTCAGATGCAATAGGAATTTTGGGTTTGGTCTATCCGTTCGCGAGATATGGGACTTTGAAGCTAAGAAATGGTTGTGAAGACAACAAATTTTCCGCACTTCTGCTGCTCCAATCGCTTAACCAGAATGCCCTAGGGGAAAAATACGCATACCGTTGTAATCGGGCGAGTTTCTACTTTCAGACGCAGAAGGAATTTTGGGTTTGGTCAATCCGTTCGCGAGATATGGGAGTTTGAAGCCAAGAAATGGTTGAGAAGGCATAAAATTTTTCGCAATTCTGCTGATCCAAACGCTTAACCAGAATGGGGTAGGGAAAAAATACACATACCGTTGTAATCGGGAGAGTTTCTACTTTCACAAGCAACAGGAATTTTTGGGTTTGGTCAATCCGTTCGCGAGATATGGGAGTTTGAAGCCAAGAAATGGTTGAGAAGGCATAAAATTTTTCGCAATTCTGCTGAACCAAACGCTCAACCAGAATGGCCTAGGGAAAAAATACACATACCGCTGTAGTCGGGCGAGTGTCTACTTTCAGATGCAATAGGAATTTTTGGGTTAGGTCAATCCGTTCGCGAGATATGGGAGTTTGAAGCCAAGAAATGGTTGAGGAGGCAAAAAATTTTTCGCAATTCTGCTGCTCCAAACGCTTAACCAGAATGGTCTAGGGAAAAAATACACATACCGTTGTAATCGGGCGAGTTTCTACTTTCAGATGCAATAGGAATTTTTGGGTTAGGTCAATCCGTTCGCCAGATATGGGAGTTTGAAGCCAAGAAATGGTAGAGAAGGCAAAAAATTGTTCACAATTCTGCTGCTACAAACGCTTAACCAGAATGGCCTAGGGAAAAAATACACATACCGTTGTAATCGGGAGCGGTTCTACTTTCAGATGCAATAGGAATTTTTGGGTTAGGTCAATCCGTTCGCGAGATATGGGAGTTTGAATCCAAGAAATGGTTGAGAAGGCAAAAAATTTTTCGCAATTCTGCTGCTTCAAACGCTTAACCAGAATGGCCTAGGGAAAAAATACACATACCGTTGTAATCGGGCGAGTTTCTACTTTCAGTTACAATAGGATGTTTTGGGTCTGGTCAATCCGTTCGCGAGATATGGGACTTTGAAGCTAAGAAATGGTTGACAGGACAACAAATTTTTCGCACTTCTGCTGCTCCAATCGCTTAACCAGAATGGCCTAGGGGAAAAATACACATACCGTTGTAACCGGGTGAGTTTCTACTTTCAGATGCAATAGGAATTTTTTGGTTGGGTCAATCCGTTCGCGAGATATGGGAGTTTGAAGCCAAGAAATGGTCGAGAAGGCAAAAAATTTTTCGCAATTCTGCTGCTCCGAACGCTTAACCAGAGTGGCGTAGGGAAAAAATACGCATACCGTTGTAATCGGGCGAGTTTCTACTTTCAGACGCAGCAGGAATTTTTGGGTTTGGTCAATCCGTTCGCGAGATATGGGACTTTGAAGCTAAGAAATGGTTGAGAAGACAACAAATTTTACGCAATTCTGCTGCTCCAATCGCTTAACCAGAATGCCCTAGGGGAAAAATACACATACCGTTGTAATCGGGCGAGTTTCTACATTCAGATGCAATAGGAATTTTTGGGTTAGGTCAATCCGTTCGCGAGATATGGGAGTTTGAAGCCAAGAAATGGTTGAGAAGGCAAAAAATTTTTCGCAATTCTGCTGCTCCAAACGCTTAACCAGAATGGCCCAGGGAAAAAAGACGCATACCGTTGTAACCGGGCGAGTTTCTACTAGCAGACACAACAGGAATTTTTGGGTTAAGTCACTCCGTTCGCGAGATATGGGAGTTTGAAGCCAAGAAATGGTTGAGAAGGCATACAATTTTTCGCAATTCTGCTGCTCCAAACGCTTAACCAGAATGGTCTAGGGAAAAAATGCGCATACCGTTGTAATCGAGCGAGTTTCTACTTTTAGATGCAATAGGAATTTTTGGGTTAGGTCAATCCGTTCGCGAGATATGGGAGTTTGAAGCCAAGAAATGGTTGAGGAGGCAAAAAATTTTTCGCAATTCTGCTGCTCCAAACGCTTAACCAGAATGGCCCAGGGAAAAAATACGCATACCGTTGTAATCGGGCGAGTTTCTACTTTCAGATGCAATAGGAATTTTTGGGTTAGGTCAATCCGTTCGCGAGATATGGGAGTTTGAAGCCAAGAAATGGTTGAGAAGGCAAAAAATTTTTCGCAATTCTGCAGCTCCGATCGCTTAACCAGAGTGGCGTAGGGAAAAAATACACATACCGTTGTAATCGGGCGAGTTTCTTCTTTCAGATGCAATAGGAATTTTTGGGTTAGGTCAATCCGTTCGCGAGATATGGGAGTTGGAAGGTCAAGAAATGGTAGACAAGACAAAAAATTTTTCGCAACTTTGTTGCTCCAAACGCTTAAGCAGAATGGCCTAGGGAAAAAAATCTGCATACCGTCGTAATCGGGCGAGTTTCTACTTTCAGATGCAATAGGAATTTTTCGGTTAGGTTAATCCGTTCGCGAGATATGGTAGTTTGAAGCTAAGAAATGGTTGAGAAGACAACAAATTTTTCGCAATTCTGCTGCTCCAAACGCTTAACCAGAATGGCCTAGGGAAAAAATACGCACACCCTTGTAATCGGGCGAGTTTCTACTTTCAGACGCAGAAGGAATTTTTGGGTTTAGTCAATCCGTTCGCGATATATGGGACTTTGAATCTAAGAAATGGTTGAGAAGAGAACAAATTTTTCGCAATTCTTCTGCTCCAAACGCTTAACCAGAATGGGCTAGGGAAAAAATTCACATACCGTTGTAATTGGGCGAGTTTCTACTTTCAGACGCAACAGGAATTTTTGGGTTAGGACAATCCGTTCGCGAGATATGGGAGTTTGAAGCCAAGAAATGGTTGTGAAGACAACAAATTTTTCGCACTTCTGCTGCTCCAATCGCTTAACCAGAATGCCCTAGGGGAAAAATACACATACCGTTGTAATCGGGCGAGTTTCTACTTTCAGATGCAATAGGAATTTTTGGGTTAGGTCAATCCGTTCGCGAGATATGGGAGTTTGAAGCTAAGAAATGGTTGAGGAGGCAAAAAATTTTTCGCAATTCTACTGCTCCAAACGCTTAACCAGAATGGCCCAGGGAAAAAAGACGCATACCGTTGTAATCGGGCGAGTTTCTACTTTCAGATGCAATAGGAATTTTTGGGTTAGGTCAATCCGTTCCCGAGATATGGGAGTTTGAAGCCAAGAAATGTTAGAGAAGGCAAAAAATTGTTCACAATTCTGCTGCTCCAAACGCTTAACCAGAATGGCCTAGGGAAAAAATACGCATACCGTTGTAATCGGGCGAGGTTCTACTTTCAGATGCAATAGGAATTTTTGGGTTAGGTCAATCCGTTCGCGAGATGTGGGAGTTTGAAGCCAAGAAATGGTTGAGAAGGCAAAAAATTTTTCGCAATTCTTGTGCTCCAAACGCTTAACCAGAATGCCCTAGGGGAAAAATACACATGCCGTTGTAATCGAGCGAGTTTCTACTTTCAGTTACAATAGGAATTTTTGGGTTCGGTCAATCCGTTCGCGAGATATGGGACTTTGAAGCTAAGAAATGGTTGACAAGACAACAAATTTTTCGCACTTCTGCTGCTCCAATCGCTTAACCAGAATGCCCTAGGGAAAAAATACGCACACCCTTGTAATCGGGCGAGGTTCTACTTTCAGATGCAATAGGAATTTTTGGGTTAGGTCAATCCGTTCGCGAGATATGGGAGTTTGAAGCCAAGAAATGGTTGAGAAGGCAAAAAATTTTTCGCCATTCTGCTGCTCCAAACGCTTAAACAGAATGGCCTAGGGAAAAAATGCGCATTCCGTTGTAATCGGGCGAGCTTCTACTTTCAGATGCAATAGGAATTTTTGGGTTAGGTCAATCCGTTCGCGAGATATGGGAGTTTGAAGCCAAGAAATGGTTGAGGAGGCAAAAAATTTTTCGCAATTCTGCTGCTCCAAACGCTTAACCAGAATGGCCCAGGGGAAAAATACGCATACCGTTGTAATCGGGCGAGTTTCTACTTTCAGATGCAATAGGAATTTTTGGGTTAGGTCAATCCGTTCGCGAGATATGGGAGTTTGAAGCCAAGAAATGGTTGAGAAGGCAAAAAATTTTTCGCAATTCTGCTGCTCCGATCGCTTAACCAGAGTGGCGAAGGGAAAAAATACACATACCCTTGTAATCGGGCGAGGTTCTACTTTCAGATGCAATAGGAATTTTTGGGTTAGGTCAATCCGTTCGCGAGATATGGGAGTTTGAATCCAAGAAATGGTTGAGAAGGCAAACAATTTTTCGCAATTCTGCTGCTTCAAACGCTTAACCAGAATGGCCTAGGGAAAAAATACAGATACCGTTGTAATCGGGCGAGTTTCTACTTTCAGATACAATAGGAATTTTTGGGTCTGCTCAATCCGTTCGCGAGATATGGGACTTTGAAGCTAAGAAATGGTTGACAAGACAACAAATTTTTCGCACTTCTGCTGCTCCAATCGCTTAACCAGAATGGCCTAGGGGAAAAATACACATACCGTTGTAACCGGGTTAGTTTCTACTTTCAGATGCAATAGGACTTTTTGGGTTGGGTCAATCCGTTCGCGAGATATGGGAGTTTGAAGCCAAGAAATGGTTGAGAAGGCAAAAAATTTTTCGCAATTCTGCTGCTCCAAACGCTTAACCAGAATGGCCCAGGGAAAAAAGACGCATACCGTTGTAACCGGGCGAGTTTCTACTAGCAGACACAACAGGAATTTTTGGGTTAAGTCACTCCGTTCGCGAGATATGGGAGTTTGAAGCCAAGAAATGGTTGAGAAGGCATACAATTTTTCGCAATTCTGCTGCTCCAAACGCTTAACCAGAATGGTCTAGGGAAAAAATGCGCATACCGTTGTAATCGAGCGAGTTTCTACTTTCAGATGCAATAGGAATTTTTGGGTTAGGTCAATCCGTTCGCGAGATATGGGAGTTTGAAGCCAAGAAATGGTTGAGGAGGCAAAAAATTTTTCGCAATTCTGCTGCTCCAAACGCTTAACCAGAATGGCCCAGGGAAAAAATACGCATACCGTTGTAATCGGGCGAGTTTCTACTTTCAGATGCAATAGGAATTTTTGGGTTAGGTCAATCCGTTCGCGAGATATGGGAGTTTGAAGCCAAGAAATGGTTGAGAAGGCAAAAAATTTTTCGCAATTCTGCAGCTCCGATCGCTTAACCAGAGTGGCGTAGGGAAAAAATACACATACCGTTGTAATCGGGCGAGTTTCTTCTTTCAGATGCAATAGGAATTTTTGGGTTAGATCAATCCGTTCGCGAGATATGGGAGTTGGAAGGTCATGAAATGGTAGACAAGACAAAAAATTTTTCGCAACTTTGTTGCTCCAAACGCTTAAGCAGAATGGCCTAGGGAAAAAAATCTGCATACCGTCGTAATCGGGCGAGTTTCTACTTTCAGATGCAATAGGAATTTTTCGGTTAGGTTAATCCGTTCGCGAGATATGGTAGTTTGAAGCTAAGAAATGGTTGAGAAGACAACAAATTTTTCGCAATTCTGCTGCTCCAAACGCTTAACCAGAATGGCCTAGGGAAAAAATACGCACACCCTTGTAATCGGGCGAGTTTCTACTTTCAGACGCAGAAGGAATTTTTGGGTTTAGTCAATCCGTCGCGATATATGGGACTTTGAATCTAAGAAATGGTTGAGAAGAGAACAAATTTTTCGCAATTCTTCTGCTCCAAACGCTTAACCAGAATGGGCTAGGGAAAAAATTCACATACCGTTGTAATTGGGCGAGTTTCTACTTTCAGACGCAACAGGAATTTTTGGGTTAGGACAATCCGTTCGCGAGATATGGGAGTTTGAAGCCAAGAAATGGTTGTGAAGACAACAAATTTTTCGCACTTCTGCTGCTCCAATCGCTTAACCAGAATGCCCTAGGGGAAAAATACACATACCGTTGTAATCGGGCGAGTTTCTACTTTCAGATGCAATAGGAATTTTTGGGTTAGGTCAATCCGTTCGCGAGATATGGGAGTTTGAAGCTAAGAAATGGTTGAGGAGGCAAAAAATTTTTCGCAATTCTACTGCTCCAAACGCTTAACCAGAATGGCCCAGGGAAAAAAGACGCATACCGTTGTAACCGGGCGAGTTTCTACTTTCAGACACAACAGGAATTTTTGGGTTAAGTCACTCCGTTCGCAAGATATGGGAGTTTGAAGCCAAGAAATGGTTGAGAAGGCATACAATTTTTCGCAATTCTGCTGCTCCAAACGCTTAACCAGAATGGCCTAGGGAAAAAATACACATACCGTTGTAATCGGGCGAGTTTCTACTTTCAGACGCAACAGGAATTTTTGGGTTAGGTCAATCCGTTCGCGAGATATGGGAGTTTGAAGCCAAGAAATGGTTGAGAAGGCAAAAAATTTTTCGCAATTCTGCTGCTCCAAACGCTTAACCAGAATGCCCTAGGGAAAAAATACACATACCGTTGTAATCGAGCGAGTTTCTACTTTCAGTTACAATAGGAATTTTTGGGTTCGGTCAATCCGTTCGCGAGATATGGGACTTTGAAGCTAAGAAATGGTTGACAAGACAACAAATTTTTCGCACTACTGCTGCTCCAATCGCTTAACCAGAATGCCCTAGGGAAAAAATACGCACACCCTTGTAATCGGGCGAGTTTCTATTTTCAGACGCAGAAGGAATTTTTGGGTTTGGTCAATCCGTTCGCGAGATATGGGACTTTGAATCTAAGAAATGGTTGAGAAGACAACAAATTTTTCGCAATTCTGCTGATCCAAACGCTTAACCAGAATGGCCTAGGGAAAAAATACACATACCGCTGTAGTCGGGCGAGTGTCTACTTTCAGATGCAATAGGAATTTTTGGGTTAGGTCAATCCGTTCGCGAGATATGGGTGTTTGAAGCCAAAAAATGGTTGAGGAGGCAAAAAATTTTTCGCAATTCTGCTGCTCCAAACGCTTAACCAGAATGGTCTAGGGAAAAAATACACATACCGTTGTAATCGGGCGAGTTTCTACTTTCAGATGCAATAGGAATTTTTGGGTTAGGTCAATCCGTTCCCGAGATATGGGAGTTTGAAGCCAAGAAATGTTAGAGAAGGCAAAAAATTGTTCACAATTCTGCTGCTCCAAACGCTTAACCAGAATGGCCTAGGGAAAAAATACGCATACCGTTGTAATCGGGCGAGGTTCTACTTTCAGATGCAATAGGAATTTTTGGGTTAGGTCAATCCGTTCGCGAGATGTGGGAGTTTGAAGCCAAGAAATGGTTGAGAAGGCAAAAAATTTTTCGCAATTCTTCTGCTCCAAACGCTTAACCAGAATGCCCTAGGGGAAAAATACACATGCCGTTGTAATCGAGCGAGTTTCTACTTTCAGTTACAATAGGAATTTTTGGGTTCGGTCAATCCGTTCGCGAGATATGGGACTTTGAAGCTAAGAAATGGTTGACAAGACAACAAATTTTTCGCACTTCTGCTGCTCCAATCGCTTAACCAGAATGCCCTAGGGAAAAAATACGCACACCCTTGTAATCGGGCGAGGTTCTACTTTCAGATGCAATAGGAATTTTTGGGTTAGGTCAATCCGTTCGCGAGATATGGGAGTTTGAAGCCAAGAAATGGTTGAGAAGGCAAAAAATTTTTCGCCATTCTGCTGCTCCAAACGCTTAAACAGAATGGCCTAGGGAAAAAATGCGCATTCCGTTGTAATCGGGCGAGCTTCTACTTTCAGATGCAATAGGAATTTTTGGGTTAGGTCAATCCGTTGGCGAGATATGGGAGTTTGAAGCCAAGAAATGGTTGAGGAGGCAAAAAATTTTTCGCAATTCTGCTGCTCCAAACGCTTAACCAGAATGGCCCAGGGAAAAAATACGCATACCGTTGTAATCGGGCGAGTTTCTACTTTCAGATGCAATAGGAATTTTTGGGTTAGGTCAATCCGTTCGCGAGATATGGGAGTTTGAAGCCAAGAAATGGTTGAGAAGGCAAAAAATTTTTCGCAATTCTGCTGCTCCGATCGCTTAACCAGAGTGGCGAAGGGAAAAAATACACATACCCTTGTAATCGGGCGAGGTTCTACTTTCAGATGCAATAGGAATTTTTGGGTTAGGTCAATCCGTTCGCGAGATATGGGAGTTTGAATCCAAGAAATGGTTGAGAAGGCAAACAATTTTTCGCAATTCTGCTGCTTCAAACGCTTAACCAGAATGGCCTAGGGAAAAAATACAGATACCGTTGTTATCGGGCGAGTTTCTACTTTCAGATACAATAGGAATTTTTGGGTCTGCTCAATCCGTTCGCGAGATATGGGACTTTGAAGCTAAGAAATGGTTGACAAGACAACAAATTTTTCGCACTTCTGCTGCTCCAATCGCTTAACCAGAATGGCCTAGGGGAAAAATACACATACCGTTGTAACCGGGTTAGTTTCTACTTTCAGATGCAATAGGACTTTTTGGGTTGGGTCAATCCGTTCGCGAGATATGGGAGTTTGAAGCCAAGAAATGGTTGAGAAGGCAAAAAATTTTTCGCAATTCTGCTGCTCCAAACGCTTAAACAGAATGGCCTAGGGATAAAATGCGCATTCCGTTGTAATCGGGCGAGCTTCTACTTTCAGATGCAATAGGAATTTTTGGGTTAGGTCAATCCGTTCGCGAGATATGGGAGTTTGAAGCCAAGAAATGGTTGAGGAGGCAAAAAATTTTTCGCAATTCTGCTGCTCCAAACGCTTAACCAGAATGGCCCAGGGAAAAAATACGCATACCGTTGTAATCGGGCGAGTTTCTACTTTCAGATGCAATAGGAATTTTTGGGTTAGGTCAATCCGTTCGCGAGATATGGGAGTTTGAAGCCAAGAAATGGTTGAGAAGGCAAAAAATTTTTCGCAATTCTGCTGCTCCGATCGCTTAAACAGAGTGGCGTAGGGAAAAAATACACATACCGTTGTAATCGGGCGAGTTTCTACTTTCAGATACAATAGGAATTTTTGGGTCTGCTCAATCCGTTCGCGAGATATGGGACTTTGAAGCTAAGAAATGGTTGACAAGACAACAAATTTTTCGCACTTCTGCTGCTCCAATCGCTTAACCAGAATGGCCTAGGGGAAAAATACACATACCGTTGTAACCGGGTTAGTTTCTACTTTCAGATGCAATAGGACTTTTTGGGTTGGGTCAATCCGTTCGCGAGATATGGGAGTTTGAAGCCAAGAAATGGTTGAGAAGGCAAAAAATTTTTCGCAATTCTGCTGCTCCAAACGCTTAAACAGAATGGCCTAGGGATAAAATGCGCATTCCGTTGTAATCGGGCGAGCTTCTACTTTCAGATGCAATAGGAATTTTTGGGTTAGGTCAATCCGTTCGCGAGATATGGGAGTTTGAAGCCAAGAAATGGTTGAGAAGGCAAAAAATTTTTCGCAATTCTGCTGCTCCGATCGCTTAACCAGAGTGGCGTAGGGAAAAAATACACATACCGTTGTAATCGGGCGAGTTTCTACTTTCAGATACAATAGGAATTTTTGGGTCTGCTCAATCCGTTCGCGAGATATGGGACTTTGAAGCTAAGAAATGGTTGACAAGACAACATATTTTTCGCACTTCTGCTGCTCCAATCGCTTAACCAGAATGGCCTAGGGGAAAAATACACATACCGTTGTAACCGGGTTAGTTTCTACTTTCAGATGCAATAGGACTTTTTGGGTTGGGTCAATCCGTTCGCGAGATATGGGAGTTTGAAGCCAAGAAATGGTTGAGAAGGCAAAAAATTTTTCGCAATTCTGCTGCTCCAAACGCTTAAACAGAATGGCCTAGGGATAAAATGCGCATTCCGTTGTAATCGGGCGAGCTTCTACTTTCAGATGCAATAGGAATTTTTGGGTTAGGTCAATCCGTTCGCGAGATATGGGAGTTTGAAGCCAAGAAATGGTTGAGAAGGCAAAAAATTTTTCGCAATTCTGCTGCTCCAAACGCTTAACCAGAATGGCCCAGGGAAAAAATACGCATACCGTTGTAATCGGGCGAGTTTCTGCTTTCAGACGCAACAGGAATTTTTGGGTTAGGTCAATCCGTTCGCGAGATATGGGTGTTTGAAGCCAAAAAATGGTTGAGGAGGCAAAAAATTTTTCGCAATTCTGCTGCTCCAAACGCTTAACCAGAATGGTCTAGGGAAAAAATACACATACCGTTGTAATCGGGCGAGTTTCTACTTTCAGATGCAATAGGAATTTTTGGGTTAGGTCAATCCGTTCGCGAGATATGGGAGTTTGAAGCCAAGAAATGGTTGAGAAGGCAAAAAATTTTTCGCATTTCTGCTGCTTCAAACGCTTAACCAGAATGGCCTAGGGAAAAAATACACATACCGTTGTAATCGGGCGAGTTTCTACTTTCAGATGCAATAGGAATTTTTGGGTTAGGTCAATCCGTTCGCGAGATATGGGAGTTTGAAGCCAAGAAATGTTAGAGAAGGCAAAAAATTGTTCACAATTCTGCTGCTCCAAACGCTTAACCAGAATGGCCTAGGGAAAAAATACACATACCGTTGTAATCGGGCGAGGTTCTACTTTCAGACGCAGAAGGAATTTTTGGGTTTGGTCAATCCGTTCGCGAGATATGGGACTTTGAAGCTAAGAAATGGTCGACAAGACAACAAATTTTTCGCACTACTGCTGCTCCAATCGCTTAACCAGAATGCCCTAGGGAAAAAATACGCACACCCTTGTAATCGGGCGAGTTTCTACTTTCAGACGCAGAAGGAATTTTTGGGTTTGGTCAATCCGTTCGCGAGATATGGGACTTTGAATCTAAGAAATGGTTGAGAAGACAACAAATTTTTCACAATTCTGCTGATCCAAACGCTTAACCAGAATGGCCTAGGGAAAAAATACACATACCGCTGTAGTCGGGCGAGTGTCTACTTTCAGATGCAATAGGAATTTTTGGGTTAAGTCAATCCGTTCGCGAGATATGGGTGTTTGAAGCCAAAAAATGGTTGAGGAGGCAAAAAATTTTTCGCAATTCTGCTGCTCCAAACGCTTAACCAGAATGGTCTAGGGAAAAAATACACATACCGTTGTAATCGGGCGAGTTCCTACATTCAGACGCAACAGGAATTTTTGGGTTAGGACAATCCGTTCGCGAGATATGGGAGTTTGAAGCCAAGAAATGGTTGAGAAGGCAAAAAATTTTTCGCAGTTCTGCTGCTCCAAACGCTTAAACAGAACGGCTTAGGGAAAAAATACGCATACCGTTGTAATCGGGCGAGTTTCTACTTTCAGATGCAATCGGAATTTTTGGGTTATGTCAATCCGTTCGCGAGATGTGGGACTTTGAAGCCAAGAAATGGTTGAGAAGGCAAAAAATTTTTCGCAATTCTGCTGCTCCAAACGCTTAACCAGAATGGTCTAGGGAAAAAATACACATACCGTTGTAATCGGGAGAGTTTCTACTTTCACAAGCAACAGGAATTTTTGGGTTTGGTCAATCCGTTCGCGAGATATGGGAGTTTGAAGCCAAGAAATGGTTGAGAAGGCATAAAATTTTTCGCAATTCTGCTGATCCAAACGCTTAACCAGAATGGCCTAGGGAAAAAATACGCACACCCTTGTAATCGGGCGAGTTTCTACTTTCAGACGCAGAAGGAATTTTTGGGTTTGGTCAATCCGTTCGCGAGATATGGGACTTTGAATCTAAGAAATGGTTGAGAAGACAACAAATTTTTCGCAATTCTGCTGCTCCAAACGCTTAACCAGAATGGCCTAGGGAAAAAATACAGATACCGTTGTAATCGGGCGAGTTTCTACTTTCAGATACAATAGGAATTTTTGGGTCTGGTCAATCCGTTCGCGAGATATGGGACTTTGAAGCTAAGAAATGGTTGACAAGACAACAAATTTTTCGCACTTCTGCTGCTCCAATCGCTTAACCAGAATGGCCTAGGGGAAAAATACACATACCGTTGTAACCGGGTTAGTTTCTACTTTCAGATGCAATAGGACTTTTTGGGTTGGGTCAATCCGTTCGCGAGATATGGGAGTTTGAAGCCAAGAAATGGTTGAGAAGGCAAAAAATTTTTCGCAATTCTGCTGCTCCAAACGCTTAAACAGAATGGCCTAGGGAAAAAATGCGCATACCGTTGTAATCGGGCGAGCTTCTACTTTCAGATGCAATAGGAATTTTTGGGTTAGGTCAATCCGTTCGCGAGATATGGGAGTTTGAAGCCAAGAAATATTTGAGAAGGCATAAAATTTTTCGCAATTCTGCTGATCCAAACGCTTAACCAGAATGGCCTAGGGAAAAAATACACATACCGCTGTAGTCGGGCGAGTGTCTACTTTCAGATGCAATAGGAATTTTTGGGTTAGGTCAATCCGTTCGCGAGATATGGGAGTTTGAAGCCAAGAAATGTTAGAGAAGGCAAAAAATTGTTCACAATTCTGCTGCTCCAAACGCTTAACCAGAATGGCCTAGGGAAAAAATAAACATACCGTTGTAATCGGGCGAGGTTCTACTTTCAGATGCAATAGGAATTTTTGGGTTAGGTCAATCCGTTCGCGAGATATGGGAGTTTGAAGCCAAGAAATGGTTGAGAAGGCAAAAATTTTTTCGCATTTCTGCTGCTCCAAACGCTTAACCAGAATGGGGTAGGGAAAAAATACACATACCGTTGTAATCGGGAGAGGTTCTACTTTGACAAGCAACAGGAATTTTTGGGTTTGGTCAATCCGTTCGCGAGATATGGGAGTTTGAAGCCAAGAAATGGTTGGGAAGGCATAAAATTTTTCGCAATTCTGCTGATCCAAACGCTTAACCAGAATGGCCTAGGGAAAAAATACACATACCGTTGTAACCGGGCGAGTTTCTACTTTCAGATGCAATAGGAATTTTTGGGTTGGGTCAATCCGTTCGCGAGATATGGGAGTTTGAAGCCAAGAAATGGTTGAGAAGGCAAAAAATTTTTCGCAATTCTGCTGCTCCAAACGCTTAAACAGAATGGCCTAGGGAAAAAATACACATACCGTTGTAATCGGGCGAGTTTCTACTTTCAGATGCAATAGGAATTTTTGGGTTAGGTCAATCCGTTCGCGAGATATGGGAGTTTGAAGCCAAGAAATGGTAGAGAAGGCAAAAAATTTTTCGCAATTCTGCTGCTCCAAACGCTTAACCAGAATGGCCTAGGGGGAAAATACACATACCGTTGTAATCGGACGAGGTTCTACTTTCAGATGCAATAGGAATTTTTGGGTTAGGTCAATCCGTTCGCGAGATATGGGAGTTTGAAGCTAAGAAATGGTTGAGAAGACAACAAACTTTACGCAATTCTGCTGCTTCAAACGCTTAACCAGAATGGGCAAGGGAAAAAATACACATACCGTTGTAATCGGGAGAGTTTCTACTTTCACAAGCAACAGGAATTTTTGGGTTTGGTCAATTCGTTCGCGAGATATCGGAGTTTGAAGCCAAGAAATGGTTGAGAAGGCATAAAATTTTTCGCAATTCTGCTGATCCAAACGCTTAACCAGAATGGCCTAGGGAGAAAATACACATACCGTTGTAATCGGGCGAGTTTCTACTTTCAGATGCAATAGGAATTTTGGGTTTGGTCAATCCGTTCGCGAGATATGGGACTTTGAAGCCAAGAAATGGTTGAGAAGGCAAAAAATTTTTCGCAATTCTGCTGCTCCAAAAGCTTAACCAGAGTGGTCTAGGGAGAAAATACACATACCGTTGTAATCGGGCGAGTTTCTACTTTCAGACGCAGAAGGAATTTTTGGGTTTAGTCAATCCGTTCGCGAGATATGGGACTTTGAATCTAAGAAATGGTTGAGAAGACAACAAATTTTTCGCAATTCTTCTGCTCCAAACGCTTAACCAGAATGGGCTAGGGAAAAAATTCACATACCGTTGTAATTGGGCGAGTTTCTACTTTCAGACGCAACAGGAATTTTTGGGTTAGGACAATCCGTTCGCGGGATATGGGAGTTTGAAGCCAAGAAATGGTTGTGAAGACAACAAATTTTTCGCAATTCTGCTGCTCCAATCGCTTAACCAGAATGCCCTAGGGGAAAAATACACATACCGTTGTAATCGGGCGAGTTTCTACTTTCAGATGCAATAGGAATTTTTGGGTTAGGTCAATCCGTTCGCGAGATATGGGAGGTTGAAGCCAAGAAATGGTTGAGGAGGCAAAAAATTTTTCGCAATTCTGCTGCTCCAAACGCTTAACCAGAATGGCCCAGGGAAAAAAGACGCATACCGTTGTAACCGGCCG
Organism: Ptiloglossa arizonensis; assembly: GCF_051014685.1. Taxonomy (NCBI): domain Eukaryota; kingdom Metazoa; phylum Arthropoda; class Insecta; order Hymenoptera; family Colletidae; genus Ptiloglossa; species Ptiloglossa arizonensis. The sequence continues at coordinate 14,552 of NW_027479756.1, forward strand.
AGTTTCTACTTTCAGACACAACAGGAATTTTTGGGTTAAGTCACTCCGTTCGCGAGATATGGGAGTTTGAAGCCAAGAAATGGTTGAGAAGGCATAAAATTTTTCGCAATTCTGCTGCTCCAAACGCTTAACCAGAATGGCCTAGGGAAAAAATACACATACCGTTGTAATCGGGCGAGTTTCTACTTTCAGACGCAACAGGAATTTTTGGGTTAGGTCAATCCGTTCGCGAGATATGGGACTTTGAAGCTAAGAAATGGTTGACAAGACAACAAATTTTTCGCACTACTGCTGCTCCAATCGCTTAACCAGAATGCCCTAGGGAAAAAATACGCACACCCTTGTAATCGGGCGAGTTTCTACTTTCAGACGCAGAAGGAATTTTTGGGTTTGGTCAATCCGTTCGCGAGATATGGGACTTTGAATCTAAGAAATGGTTGAGAAGACAACAAATTTTTCACAATTCTGCTGATCCAAACGCTTAACCAGAATGGCCTAGGGAAAAAATACACATACCGCTGTAGTCGGGCGAGTGTCTACTTTCAGATGCAATAGGAATTTTTGGGTTAAGTCAATCCGTTCGCGAGATATGGGTGTTTGAAGCCAAAAAATGGTTGAGGAGGCAAAAAATTTTTCGCAATTCTGCTGCTGCAAACGCTTAACCAGAATGGTCTAGGGAAAAAATACACATACCGTTGTAATCGGGCGAGTTCCTACATTCAGACGCAACAGGAATTTTTGGGTTAGGACAATCCGTTCGCGAGATATGGGAGTTTGAAGCCAAGAAATGGTTGAGAAGGCAAAAAATTTTTCGCAGTTCTGCTGCTCCAAACGCTTAAACAGAACGGCTTAGGGAAAAAATACGCATACCGTTGTAATCGGGCGAGTTTCTACTTTCAGATGCAATCGGAATTTTTGGGTTATGTCAATCCGTTCGCGAGATGTGGGACTTTGAAGCCAAGAAATGGTTGAGAAGGCAAAAAATTTTTCGCAATTCTGCTGCTCCAAACGCTTAACCAGAATGGTCTAGGGAAAAAATACACATACCGTTGTAATCGGGAGAGTTTCTACTTTCACAAGCAACAGGAATTTTTGGGTTTGGTCAATCCGTTCGCGAGATATGGGAGTTTGAAGCCAAGAAATGGTTGAGAAGGCATAAAATTTTTCGCAATTCTGCTGATCCAAACGCTTAACCAGAATGGCCTAGGGAAAAAATACGCACACCCTTGTAATCGGGCGAGTTTCTACTTTCAGACGCAGAAGGAATTTTTGGGTTTGGTCAATCCGTTCGCGAGATATGGGACTTTGAATCTAAGAAATGGTTGAGAAGACAACAAATTTTTCGCAATTCTGCTGCTCCAAACGCTTAACCAGAATGGCCTAGGGAAAAAATACAGATACCGTTGTAATCGGGCGAGTTTCTACTTTCAGATACAATAGGAATTTTTGGGTCTGGTCAATCCGTTCGCGAGATATGGGACTTTGAAGCTAAGAAATGGTTGACAAGACAACAAATTTTTCGCACTTCTGCTGCTCCAATCGCTTAACCAGAATGGCCTAGGGGAAAAATACACATACCGTTGTAACCGGGTTAGTTTCTACTTTCAGATGCAATAGGACTTTTTGGGTTGGGTCAATCCGTTCGCGAGATATGGGAGTTTGAAGCCAAGAAATGGTTGAGAAGGCAAAAAATTTTTCGCAATTCTGCTGCTCCAAACGCTTAAACAGAATGGCCTAGGGAAAAAATGCGCATACCGTTGTAATCGGGCGAGGTTCTACTTTCAGATGCAATAGGAATTTTTGGGTTAGGTCAATCCGTTCGCGAGATATGGGAGTTTGAAGCCAAGAAATATTTGAGAAGGCATAAAATTTTTCGCAATTCTGCTGATCCAAACGCTTAACCAGAATGGCCTAGGGAAAAAATACACATACCGCTGTAGTCGGGCGAGTGTCTACTTTCAGATGCAATAGGAATTTTTGGGTTAGGTCAATCCGTTCGCGAGATATGGGAGTTTGAAGCCAAGAAATGTTAGAGAAGGCAAAAAATTGTTCACAATTCTGCTGCTCCAAACGCTTAACCAGAATGGCCTAGGGAAAAAATAAACATACCGTTGTAATCGGGCGAGGTTCTACTTTCAGATGCAATACGAATTTTTGGGTTAGGTCAATCCGTTCGCGAGATATGGGAGTTTGAAGCCAAGAAATGGTTGAGAAGGCAAAAATTTTTTCGCATTTCTGCTGCTCCAAACGCTTAACCAGAATGGGGTAGGGAAAAAATACACATACCGTTGTAATCGGGAGAGGTTCTACTTTGACAAGCAACAGGAATTTTTGGGTTTGGTCAATCCGTTCGCGAGATATGGGAGTTTGAAGCCAAGAAATGGTTGGGAAGGCATAAAATTTTTCGCAATTCTGCTGATCCAAACGCTTAACCAGAATGGCCTAGGGAAAAAATACACATACCGTTGTAACCGGGCGAGTTTCTACTTTCAGATGCAATAGGAATTTTTGGGTTGGGTCAATCCGTTCGCGAGATATGGGAGTTTGAAGCCAAGAAATGGTTGAGAAGGCAAAAAATTTTTCGCAATTCTGCTGCTCCAAACGCTTAAACAGAATGGCCTAGGGAAAAAATACACATACCGTTGTAATCGGGCGAGTTTCTACTTTCAGATGCAATAGGAATTTTTGGGTTAGGTCAATCCGTTCGCGAGATATGGGAGTTTGAAGCCAAGAAATGGTAGAGAAGGCAAAAAATTTTTCGCAATTCTGCTGCTCCAAACGCTTAACCAGAATGGCCTAGGGGGAAAATACACATACCGTTGTAATCGGACGAGGTTCTACTTTCAGATGCAATAGGAATTTTTGGGTTAGGTCAATCCGTTCGCGAGATATGGGAGTTTGAAGCTAAGAAATGGTTGAGAAGACAACAAACTTTACGCAATTCTGCTGCTTCAAACGCTTAACCAGAATGGGCAAGGGAAAAAATACACATACCGTTGTAATCGGGAGAGTTTCTACTTTCACAAGCAACAGGAATTTTTGGGTTTGGTCAATTCGTTCGCGAGATATCGGAGTTTGAAGCCAAGAAATGGTTGAGAAGGCATAAAATTTTTCGCAATTCTGCTGATCCAAACGCTTAACCAGAATGGTCTAGGGAGAAAATACACATACCGTTGTAATCGGGCGAGTTTCTACTTTCAGATGCAATAGGAATTTTGGGTTTGGTCAATCCGTTCGCGAGATATGGGACTTTGAAGCCAAGAAATGGTTGAGAAGGCAAAAAATTTTTCGCAATTCTGCTGCTCCAAAAGCTTAACCAGAGTGGTCTAGGGAGAAAATACACATACCGTTGTAATCGGGCGAGTTTCTACTTTCAGACGCAGAAGGAATTTTTGGGTTTAGTCAATCCGTTCGCGAGATATGGGACTTTGAATCTAAGAAATGGTTGAGAAGACAACAAATTTTTCGCAATTCTTCTGCTCCAAACGCTTAACCAGAATGGGCTAGGGAAAAAATTCACATACCGTTGTAATTGGGCGAGTTTCTACTTTCAGACGCAACAGGAATTTTTGGGTTAGGACAATCCGTTCGCGGGATATGGGAGTTTGAAGCCAAGAAATGGTTGTGAAGACAACAAATTTTTCGCAATTCTGCTGCTCCAATCGCTTAACCAGAATGCCCTAGGGGAAAAATACACATACCGTTGTAATCGGGCGAGTTTCTACTTTCAGATGCAATAGGAATTTTTGGGTTAGGTCAATCCGTTCGCGAGATATGGGAGGTTGAAGCCAAGAAATGGTTGAGGAGGCAAAAAATTTTTCGCAATTCTGCTGCTCCAAACGCTTAACCAGAATGGCCCAGGGAAAAAAGACGCATACCGTTGTAACCGGCCGAGTTTCTACTTTCAGACACAACAGGAATTTTTGGGTTAAGTCACTCCGTTCGCGAGATATGGGAGTTTGAAGCCAAGAAATGGTTGAGAAGGCATAAAATTTTTCGCAATTCTGCTGCTCCAAACGCTTAACCAGAATGGCCTAGGGAAAAAATACACATACCGTTGTAATCGGGCGAGTTTCTACTTTCAGACGCAACAGGAATTTTTGGGTTAGGTCAATCCGTTCGCGAGATATGGGAGTTTGAAGCCAAGAAATGGTTGAGAAGGCAAAAAATTTTTCGCAATTCTGCTGCTCCAAAAGCTTAACCAGAATGGTCCAGGGAGAAAATACACATACCGTTGTAATCGGGCGAGTTTCTACTTTCAGATGCAATAGGAATTTTGGGTTTGGTCAATCCGTTCGCGAGATATGGGACTTTGAAGCCAAGAAATGGTTGAGAAGGCAAAAAATTTTTCGCAATTCTGCTGCTCCAAAAGCTTAACCAGAATGGTCTAGGGAGAAAATACACATACCGTTGTAATCGGGCGAGTTTCTACTTTCAGATGCAATAGGAATTTTGGGTTTGGTCAATCCGTTCGCGAGATATGGGACTTTGAAGGTAAGAAATGTTTGTGAAGACATTAAATTTTTCGCACTTCTGCTGCTCCAATCGCTTAACCAGAATGCCCTAGGGGAAAAATACGCATACCGTTGTAATCGGGCGAGTTTCTACTTTCAGACGCAGCAGGAATTTTGGGTTTGGTCAATCCGTTCGCGAGATATGGGAGTTTGAAGCCAAGAAATGGTTGAGAAGGCAAAAAATTTTTCGCAATTCTGCTGCTCCAAACGCTTAACCAGAATGGCCCAGGGAAAAAATACACATACCGTTGTAATCGGGCGAGTTTCTACTTTCAGACGCAGCAGGAATTTTTGGGTTTGGTCAACCCGTTCGCGAGATATGGGACTTTGAAGCTAAGAAATGGTTGAGAAGACAACAAATTTTTCGCAATTCTGCTGCTCCAAACTCTTAACCAGAATGCCCTAGGGAAAAAATACACATACCGTTGTAATTGAGCGAGTTTCTACTTTCAGTTACAATAGGAATTTTTGGGTTCGGTCAATCCGTTCGCGAGATATGGGACTTTGAAGCTAAGAAATGGTTGAGAAGACAACAAATTTTTCGCAATTCTGCGGCTCCAAACGCTTAACCAGAATGGCCTAGGGAAAAAATACGCACACCCTTGTAATCGGGCGTGTTTCTACTTTCAGACGCAACAGGAATTTTTGGGTTAGGACAATCCGTTCGCGAGATATGGGAGTTTGAAGCCAAGAAATGGTTGTGAAGACAACAAATTTTTCGCACTTCTGCTGCTCCAATCGCTTAACCAGAATGCCCTAGGGGAAAAATACACATACCCTTGTAATCGGGCGAGTTTCTACTTTCAGATGCAATAGGAATTTTTGGGTTAGGTCAATCCGTTCGCGAGATATGAGAGTTTGAAGCCAAGAAATGGTTGAGAAGGCATAAAATTTTTCGCAATTCTGCTGCTCCAAACGCTTAACCAGAATGGCCTGGGGAAAAAATACGCATACCGTTGTAATCGGGCGAGTTTCTACTTTCAGACGCAACAGGAATTTTTGGGTTAGGTCAATCCGTTCGCGAGATATGGGAGTTTGAAGCCAAGAAATGGTTGAGAAGGCAAAAAATTTTTCGCAATTCTGCTGCTCCAAACGCTTAACCAGAATGCCTTAGGGAAAAAATACACATACCGTTGTAATCGAGCGAGTTTCTACTTTCAGTTACAATAGGAATTTTTGGGTTCGGTCAATCCGTTCGCGAGATATGGGACTTTGAAGCTAAGAAATGGTTGACAAGACAACAAATTTTTCGCACTTCTGCTGCTCCAATCGCTTAACCAGAATGCCCTAGGGGAAAAATACGCATACCCTTGTAATCGGGCGAGTTTCTACTTTCAGACGCAGCAGGAATTTTTGGGTTTGGTCAATCCGTTCGCGAGATATGGGACTTTGAACCTAAGAAATGGTTGAGAAGGCAAAAAATTTTTCGCAATTCTGCTGCTTCAAACGCTTAACCAGAATGGCCTAGGGAAAAAATACGAATACCGTTGTAATCGGGCGAGTTTCTACTTTCAGATGCAATAGGAATTTTTGGGTTAGGTCAATCCGTTCGCGAGAAATGGGAGTTTGAAGCCAAGAAATGGTTGAGGAGGCAAAAAATTTTTTGCAATTCTGCTGCTCCAAACGCTTAACCAGAATGGCCCAGGGAAAAAAGACGCATACCGTTGTAACCGGGCGGGTTTCTACTTTCAGACACAACAGGAATTTTTGGGTTAAGTCACTCCGTTCGCGAGATATGGGAGTTTGAAGCCAAGAAATGGTTGAGAAGGCATAAAATTTTTCGCAATTCTGCTGCTCCAAACGCTTAACCAGAATGGCCTAGGGAAAAAATACATATACCGTTGTAATCGGGCGAGTTTCTACTTTCAGACGCAACAGGAATTTTTGGGTTAGGTCAATCCGTTCGCGAGATATGGGAGTTTGAAGCCAAGAAATCGTTGAGAAGCCATAAAATTTTTCGCAATTCTGCTGCTCCAAACGCTTAACCAGAATGCCCTAGGGAAAAAATACACATACCGTTGTAATCGAGCGAGTTTCTACTTTCAGTTACAATAGGAATTTTTGGGTTCGGTCAATCCGTTCGCGAGATATGGGACTTTGAAGCTAAGAAATGGTTGACAAGACAACAAATTTTTCGCACTTCTGCTGCTCCAATCGCTTAACAAGAATGGCCTAGGGAAAAAATACGCACACTCTTGTAATCGGGCGATTTTCTACTTTCAGACGCAGAAGGAATTTTTGGGTTTTGTCAATCCGTTCGCGAGATATGGGACTTTGAATCTAAGAAATGGTTGAGAAGGCAAAAAATTTTTCGCAATTCTGCTGCTCCAAAAGCTTAACCAGAATGGTCCAGGGAGAAAATACACATACCGTTGTAATCGGGCGAGTTTCTACTTTCAGATGCAATAGGAATTTTGGGTTTGGTCAATCCGTTCGCGAGATATGGGACTTTGAAGCCAAGAAATGGTTGAGAAGGCAAAAAATTTTTCGCAATTCTGCTGCTCCAAAAGCTTAACCAGAATGGTCTAAGGAGAAAATACACATACCGTTGTAATCGGGCGAGTTTCTACTTTCAGATGCAATAGGAATTTTGGGTTTGGTCAATCCGTTCGCGAGATATGGGACTTTGAAGGTAAGAAATGTTTGTGAAGACATTAAATTTTTCGCACTTCTGCTGCTCCAATCGCTTAACCAGAATGCCCTAGGGGAAAAATACGCATACCGTTGTAATCGGGCGAGTTTCTACTTTCAGACGCAGCAGGAATTTTGGGTTTGGTCAATCCGTTCGCGAGATATGGGAGTTTGAAGCCAAGAAATGGTTGAGAAGGCAAAAAATTTTTCGCAATTCTGCTGCTCCAAACGCTTAACCAGAATGCCCTAGGGAAAAAATACACATACCGTTGTAATCGAGCGAGTTTCTACTTTCAGTTATAATAGGAATTTTTGGGTTCGGTCAATCCGTTCGCGAGATATGGGAGTTTGAAGCCAAGAAATGGTTGAAGAGGCAAAAAATTTTTCGCAGTTCTGCTGCTCCAAACGCTTAAACAGAATGGCCTAGGGAAAAAATACGCATACCGTTGTAATCGGGCGAGTTTCTACTTTCAGATGCAATAGGAATTTTTGGGTCTGGTCAATCCGTTCGCGAGATATGGGACTTTGAAGCTAAGAAATGGTTGACAAGACATCAAATTTTTCGCAATTCTGCTGCTCCAAACGCTTAACCAGAATGGCCTAGGGAAAAAATTCACATACCGTTGTAATTGGGCGAGTTTCTACTTTCAGACGCAGCAGGAATTTTGGGTTTGGTCAATCCGTTCGCGAGATATGGGAGTTTGAAGCCAAGAAATGGTTGAGAAGGCAAAAAATTTTTCGCAGTTCTGCTGCTCCAAACGCTTAAACAGAATGGCCTAGGGAAAAAATACACATACCGTTGTAATCGGGCGAGTTTCTACTTTCAGATGCAATAGGAATTTTTGGGTTCGGTCAATCCGTTCGCGAGATATGGGACTTTGAAGCTAAGAAATGGTTGACAAGACAACAAATTTTTCGCACTTCTGCTGCTCCAATCGCTTAACCAGAATGCCCTAGGGGAAAAATACGCATACCCTTGTAATCGGGCGAGTTTCTACTTTCAGACGCAGCAGGAATTTTGGGTTTGGTCAATCCGTTCGCGAGATATGGGACTTTGAAGCTAAGAAATGGTTGAGGAGACAACAAATTTTTCGCAATTCTGCTGCTCCAAACGCTTAACCAGAATGGGGTAGGGAAAAAATACACATACCGTTGTAATCGGGCGAGTTTCTACTTTCAGATGCAATAGGAATTTTTGGGTTAGGTCAATCCGTTCGCGAGATATGGGAGTTTGAAGCCAAGAAATGGTTGAGAAGGCAAAAAATTTTTCGCAATTCTGCTGCTTCAAACGCTTAACCAGAATGGCCTAGGGAAAAAATACACATACCGTTGTAATCGGGCGAGTTTCTACTTTCAGTTACAATAGGAATTTTTGGGTCTGGACAATCCGTTCGCGAGATATGGGACCTTGAAGCTAAGTAATGGTTGACAAGACAACAAATTTTTCGCAATTCTGCTGCTCCAAACGCTTAACCAGAATGGCCTAGGGGAAAAATACGCACACCCTTGTAATCGGGCGAGTTTCTTCTTTCAGACGCAGCAGGAATTTTGGGTTTGGTCAATCCGTTCGCGAGATATGGGAGTTTGAAGCCAAGAAATGGTTGAGAAGGCAAAAAATTTTTCGCAATTCTGCTGCTTCAAACGCTTAACCAGAATGGCCTAGGGAAAAAATACGCATACCGTTGTAATCGGGCGAGTTTCTACTTTCAGATGCAATCGGAATTTTTGGGTTATGTCAATCCGTTCGCGAGATATGGGAGTTTGAAGCCAAGAAATGGTTGACAAGACATCAAATTTTTCGCAATTCTGCTGCTCCAAACGCTTAACCAGAATGGCCTAGGGAAAAAATTCACATACCGTTGTAATTGGGCGAGTTTCTACTTTCAGATGCAATAGGAATTTTGGGTTTGGTCAATCCGTTCGCGAGATATGGGACTTTGAAGCCAAGAAATGGTTGAGAAGGCAAAAAATTTTTCGCAATTCTGCTGCTCCAAAAGCTTAACCAGAATGGTCCAGGGAGAAAATACACATACCGTTGTAATCGGGCGAGTTTCTACTTTCAGATGCAATAGGAATTTTGGGTTTGGTCAATCCGTTCGCGAGATATGGGACTTTGAAGCCAAGAAATGGTTGAGAAGGCAAAAAATTTTTCGCAATTCTGCTGCTCCAAAAGCTTAACCAGAATGGTCTAAGGAGAAAATACACATACCGTTGTAATCGGGCGAGTTTCTACTTTCAGATGCAATAGGAATTTTGGGTTTGGTCAATCCGTTCGCGAGATATGGGACTTTGAAGGTAAGAAATGTTTGTGAAGACATTAAATTTTTCGCACTTCTGCTGCTCCAATCGCTTAACCAGAATGCCCTAGGGGAAAAATACGCATACCGTTGTAATCGGGCGAGTTTCTACTTTCAGACGCAGCAGGAATTTTGGGTTTGGTCAATCCGTTCGCGAGATATGGGAGTTTGAAGCCAAGAAATGGTTGAGAAGGCAAAAAATTTTTCGCAATTCTGCTGCTCCAAACGCTTAACCAGAATGCCCTAGGGAAAAAATACACATACCGTTGTAATCGAGCGAGTTTCTACTTTCAGTTATAATAGGAATTTTTGGGTTCGGTCAATCCGTTCGCGAGATATGGGAGTTTGAAGCCAAGAAATGGTTGAAGAGGCAAAAAATTTTTCGCAGTTCTGCTGCTCCAAACGCTTAAACAGAATGGCCTAGGGAAAAAATACGCATACCGTTGTAATCGGGCGAGTTTCTACTTTCAGATGCAATAGGAATTTTTGGGTCTGGTCAATCCGTTCGCGAGATATGGGACTTTGAAGCTAAGAAATGGTTGACAAGACATCAAATTTTTCGCAATTCTGCTGCTCCAAACGCTTAACCAGAATGGCCTAGGGAAAAAATTCACATACCGTTGTAATTGGGCGAGTTTCTACTTTCAGACGCAGCAGGAATTTTGGGTTTGGTCAATCCGTTCGCGAGATATGGGAGTTTGAAGCCAAGAAATGGTTGAGAAGGCAAAAAATTTTTCGCAGTTCTGCTGCTCCAAACGCTTAAACAGAATGGCCTAGGGAAAAAATACACATACCGTTGTAATCGGGCGAGTTTCTACCTTCAGATGCAATAGGAATTTTTGGGTTCGGTCAATCCGTTCGCGAGATATGGGACTTTGAAGCTAAGAAATGGTTGACAAGACAACAAATTTTTCGCACTTCTGCTGCTCCAATCGCTTAACCAGAATGCCCTAGGGGAAAAATACGCATACCCTTGTAATCGGGCGAGTTTCTACTTTCAGACGCAGCAGGAATTTTGGGTTTGGTCAATCCGTTCGCGAGATATGGGACTTTGAAGCTAAGAAATGGTTGAGGAGACAACAAATTTTTCGCAATTCTGCTGCTCCAAACTCTTAACCAGAATGCCCTAGGGAAAAAATACACATACCGTTGTAATTGAGCGAGTTTCTACTTTCAGTTACAATAGGAATTTTTGGGTTCGGTCAATCCGTTCGCGAGATATGGGACTTTGAAGCTAAGAAATGGTTGAGAAGACAACAAATTTTTCGCAATTCTGCGGCTCCAAACGCTTAACCAGAATGGCCTAGGGAAAAAATACGCACACCCTTGTAATCGGGTGTGTTTCTACTTTCAGACGCAACAGGAATTTTTGGGTTAGGACAATCCGTTCGCGAGATATGGGAGTTTGAAGCCAAGAAATGGTTGTGAAGACAACAAATTTTTCGCACTTCTGCTGCTCCAATTGCTTAACCAGAATGCCCTAGGGGAAAAATACACATACCCTTGTAATCGGGCGAGTTTCTACTTTCAGACGCAATAGGAATTTTTGGGTTAGGTCAATCCGTTCGCGAGATATGGGAGTTTGAAGCCAAGAAATGGTTGAGAAGGCAAAAAATTTTTCGCAATTCTGCTGCTCCAAACGCTTAACCAGAATGCCTTAGGGAAAAAATACACATACCGTTGTAATCGAGCGAGTTTCTACTTTCAGTTACAATAGGAATTTTTGGGTTCGGTCAATCCGTTCGCGAGATATGGGACTTTGAAGCTAAGAAATGGTTGACAAGACAACAAATTTTTCGCACTTCTGCTGCTCCAATCGCTTAACCAGAATGCCCTAGGGGAAAAATACACATACCCTTGTAATCGGGCGAGATTCTACTTTCAGACGCAATAGGAATTTTTGGGTTATGTCAATCCGTTCGCGAGATATGGGAGTTTGAAGCCAAGAAATGGTTGACAAGACATCAAATTTTTCGCAATTCTGCTGCTCCAAACGCTTAACCAGAATGGCCTAGGGAAAAAATTCACATACCGTTGTAATTGGGCGAGTTTCTACTTTCAGACGCAGCAGGAATTTTGGGTTTGGTCAATCCGTTCGCGAGATATGGGAGTTTGAAGCCAAGTAATGGTTGAGAAGGCAAAAAATTTTTCGCAATTCTGCTGCTCCAAACGCTTAACCAGAATGCCTTAGGGAAAAAATACACATACCGTTGTAATCGAGCGAGTTTCTACTTTCAGTTACAATAGGAATTTTTGGGTTCGGTCAATCCGTTCGCGAGATATGGGACTTTGAAGCTAAGAAATGGTTGACAAGACAACAAATTTTTCGCACTTCTGCTGCTCCAATCGCTTAACCAGAATGCCCTAGGGGAAAAATACACATACCCTTGTAATCGGGCGAGTTTCTACTTTCAGACGCAATAGGAATTTTTGGGTTATGTCAATCCGTTCGCGAGATATGGGACTTTGAAGCTAAGAAATGGTTGACAAGACAACAAATTTTTCGCACTTCTGCTGCTCCAATCGCTTAACCAGAATGCCCTAGGGGAAAAATACGCATACCCTTGTAATCGGGCGAGTTTCTACTTTCAGACGCAGCAGGAATTTTGGGTTTGGTCAATCCGTTCGCGAGATATGGGACTTTGAAGCTAAGAAATGGTTGAGGAGACAACAAATTTTTCGCAATTCTGCTGCTCCAAACGCTTAACCAGAATGGGGTAGGGAAAAAATACACATACCGTTGTAATCGGGCGAGTTTCTACTTTCAGATGCAATAGGAATTTTTGGGTTAGGTCAATCCGTTCGCGAGATATGGGAGTTTGAAGCCAAGAAATGGTTGAGAAGGCAAAAAATTTTTCGCAATTCTGCTGCTTCAAACGCTTAACCAGAATGGCCTAGGGAAAAAATACACATACCGTTGTAATCGGGCGAGTTTCTACTTTCAGTTACAATAGGAATTTTTGGGTCTGGACAATCCGTTCGCGAGATATGGGACCTTGAAGCTAAGTAATGGTTGACAAGACAACAAATTTTTCGCAATTCTGCTGCTCCAAACGCTTAACCAGAATGGCCTAGGGGAAAAATACGCACACCCTTGTAATCGGGCGAGTTTCTTCTTTCAGACGCAGCAGGAATTTTGGGTTTGGTCAATCCGTTCGCGAGATATGGGAGTTTGAAGCCAAGAAATGGTTGAGAAGGCAAAAAATTTTTCGCAATTCTGCTGCTTCAAACGCTTAACCAGAATGGCCTAGGGAAAAAATAAGCATACCGTTGTAATCGGGCGAGTTTCTACTTTCAGATGCAATCGGAATTTTTGGGTTATGTCAATCCGTTCGCGAGATATGGGAGTTTGAAGCCAAGAAATGGTTGACAAGACATCAAATTTTTCGCAATTCTGCTGCTCCAAACGCTTAACGAGAATGGCCTAGGGAAAAAATTCACATACCGTTGTAATTGGGCGAGTTTCTACTTTCAGACGCAGCAGGAATTTTGGGTTTGGTCAATCCGTTCGCGAGATATGGGAGTTTGAAGCCAAGTAATGGTTGAGAAGGCAAAAAATTTTTCGCAATTCTGCTGCTCCAAACGCTTAACCAGAATGGCCCAGGGAAAAAATACACATACCGTTGTAATCGGGCGAGTTTCTACTTTCAGACGCAGCAGGAATTTTTGGGTTTGGTCAATCCGTTCGCGAGATATGGGACTTTGAAGCTAAGAAATGGTTGAGAAGACAACAAATTTTTCGCAATTCTGCTGCTCCAAACTCTTAACCAGAATGCCCTAGGGAAAAAATACACATACCGTTGTAATTGAGCGAGTTTCTACTTTCAGTTACAATAGGAATTTTTGGGTTCGGTCAATCCGTTCGCGAGATATGGGACTTTGAAGCTAAGAAATGGTTGAGAAGACAACAAATTTTTCGCAATTCTGCGGCTCCAAACGCTTAACCAGAATGGCCTAGGGAAAAAATACGCACACCCTTGTAATCGGGTGTGTTTCTACTTTCAGACGCAACAGGAATTTTTGGGTTAGGACAATCCGTTCGCGAGATATGGGAGTTTGAAGCCAAGAAATGGTTGTGAAGACAACAAATTTTTCGCACTTCTGCTGCTCCAATCGCTTAACCAGAATGCCCTAGGGGAAAAATACACATACCCTTGTAATCGGGCGAGTTTCTACTTTCAGACGCAATAGGAATTTTTGGGTTAGGTCAATCCGTTCGCGAGATATGGGAGTTTGAAGCCAAGAAATGGTTGAGAAGGCAAAAAATTTTTCGCAATTCTGCTGCTCCAAACGCTTAACCAGAATGGCCCAGGGAAAAAAGACGCATACCGTTGTAACCGGGCGGGTTTCTACTTTCAGACACAACAGGAATTTTTGGGTTAAGTCACTCCGTTCGCGAGATATGGGAGTTTGAAGCCAAGAAATGGTTGAGAAGGCATAAAATTTTTCGCAATTCTGCTGCTCCAAACGCTTAACCAGAATGGCCTAGGGAAAAAATACATATACCGTTGTAATCGGGCGAGTTTCTACTTTCAGACGCAACAGGAATTTTTGGGTTAGGTCAATCCGTTCGCGAGATATGGGAGTTTGAAGCCAAGAAATCGTTGAGAAGCCATAAAATTTTTCGCAATTCTGCTGCTCCAAACGCTTAACCAGAATGCCCTAGGGAAAAAATACACATACCGTTGTAATCGAGCGAGTTTCTACTTTCAGTTACAATAGGAATTTTTGGGTTCGGTCAATCCGTTCGCGAGATATGGGACTTTGAAGCTAAGAAATGGTTGGCAAGACAACAAATTTTTCGCACTTCTGCTGCTCCAATCGCTTAACAAGAATGGCCTAGGGAAAAAATACGCACACTCTTGTAATCGGGCGATTTTCTACTTTCAGACGCAGAAGGAATTTTTGGGTTTTGTCAATCCGTTCGCGAGATATGGGACTTTGAATCTAAGAAATGGTTGAGAAGGCAAAAAATTTTTCGCAATTCTGCTGCTCCAAAAGCTTAACCAGAATGGTCCAGGGAGAAAATACACATACCGTTGTAATCGGGCGAGTTTCTACTTTCAGATGCAATAGGAATTTTGGGTTTGGTCAATCCGTTCGCGAGATATGGGACTTTGAAGCCAAGAAATGGTTGAGAAGGCAAAAAATTTTTCGCAATTCTGCTGCTCCAAAAGCTTAACCAGAATGGTCTAAGGAGAAAATACACATACCGTTGTAATCGGGCGAGTTTCTACTTTCAGATGCAATAGGAATTTTGGGTTTGGTCAATCCGTTCGCGAGATATGGGACTTTGAAGGTAAGAAATGTTTGTGAAGACATTAAATTTTTCGCACTTCTGCTGCTCCAATCGCTTAACCAAAATGCCCTAGGGGAAAAATACGCATACCGTTGTAATCGGGCGAGTTTCTACTTTCAGACGCAGCAGGAATTTTGGGTTTGGTCAATCCGTTCGCGAGATATGGGAGTTTGAAGCCAAGAAATGGTTGAGAAGGCAAAAAATTTTTCGCAATTCTGCTGCTCCAAACGCTTAACCAGAATGCCCTAGGGAAAAAATACACATACCGTTGTAATCGAGCGAGTTTCTACTTTCAGTTATAATAGGAATTTTTGGGTTCGGTCAATCCGTTCGCGAGATATGGGAGTTTGAAGCCAAGAAATGGTTGAAGAGGCAAAAAATTTTTCGCAGTTCTGCTGCTCCAAACGATTAAACAGAATGGCCTAGGGAAAAAATACGCATACCGTTGTAATCGGGCGAGTTTCTACTTTCAGATGCAATAGGAATTTTTGGGTCTGGTCAATCCGTTCGCGAGATATGGGACTTTGAAGCTAAGAAATGGTTGACAAGACATCAAATTTTTCGCAATTCTGCTGCTCCAAACGCTTAACCAGAATGGCCTAGGGAAAAAATTCACATACCGTTGTAATTGGGCGAGTTTCTACTTTCAGACGCAGCAGGAATTTTGGGTTTGGTCAATCCGTTCGCGAGATATGGGAGTTTGAAGCCAAGAAATGGTTGAGAAGGCAAAAAATTTTTCGCAGTTCTGCTGCTCCAAACGCTTAAACAGAATGGCCTAGGGAAAAAATACACATACCGTTGTAATCGGGCGAGTTTCTACTTTCAGATGCAATAGGAATTTTTGGGTTCGGTCAATCCGTTCGCGAGATATGGGACTTTGAAGCTAAGAAATGGTTGACAAGACAACAAATTTTTCGCACTTCTGCTGCTCCAATCGCTTAACCAGAATGCCCTAGGGGAAAAATACGCATACCCTTGTAATCGGGCGAGTTTCTACTTTCAGACGCAGCAGGAATTTTGGGTTTGGTCAATCCGTTCGCGAGATATGGGACTTTGAAGCTAAGAAATGGTTGAGGAGACAACAAATTTTTCGCAATTCTGCTGCTCCAAACGCTTAACCAGAATGGGGTAGGGAAAAAATACACATACCGTTGTAATCGGGCGAGTTTCTACTTTCAGATGCAATAGGAATTTTTGGGTTAGGTCAATCCGTTCGCGAGATATGGGAGTTTGAAGCCAAGAAATGGTTGAGAAGGCAAAAAATTTTTCGCAATTCTGCTGCTTCAAACGCTTAACCAGAATGGCCTAGGGAAAAAATACACATACCGTTGTAATCGGGCGAGTTTCTACTTTCAGTTACAATAGGAATTTTTGGGTCTGGACAATCCGTTCGCGAGATATGGGACCTTGAAGCTAAGTAATGGTTGACAAGACAACAAATTTTTCGCAATTCTGCTGCTCCAAACGCTTAACCAGAATGGCCTAGGGGAAAAATACGCACACCCTTGTAATCGGGCGAGTTTCTTCTTTCAGACGCAGCAGGAATTTTGGGTTTGGTCAATCCGTTCGCGAGATATGGGAGTTTGAAGCCAAGAAATGGTTGAGAAGGCAAAAAATTTTTCGCAATTCTGCTGCTTCAAACGCTTAACCAGAATGGCCTAGGGAAAAAATACGCATACCGTTGTAATCGGGCGAGTTTCTACTTTCAGATGCAATCGGAATTTTTGGGTTATGTCAATCCGTTCGCGAGATATGGGAGTTTGAAGCCAAGAAATGGTTGACAAGACATCAAATTTTTCGCAATTCTGCTGCTCCAAACGCTTAACCAGAATGGCCTAGGGAAAAAATTCACATACCGTTGTAATTGGGCGAGTTTCTACTTTCAGATGCAATAGGAATTTTGGGTTTGGTCAATCCGTTCGCGAGATATGGGACTTTGAAGCCAAGAAATGGTTGAGAAGGCAAAAAATTTTTCGCAATTCTGCTGCTCCAAAAGCTTAACCAGAATGGTCCAGGGAGAAAATACACATACCGTTGTAATCGGGCGAGTTTCTACTTTCAGATGCAATAGGAATTTTGGGTTTGGTCAATCCGTTCGCGAGATATGGGACTTTGAAGCCAAGAAATGGTTGAGAAGGCAAAAAATTTTTCGCAATTCTGCTGCTCCAAAAGCTTAACCAGAATGGTCTAAGGAGAAAATACACATACCGTTGTAATCGGGCGAGTTTCTACTTTCAGATGCAATAGGAATTTTGGGTTTGGTCAATCCGTTCGCGAGATATGGGACTTTGAAGGTAAGAAATGTTTGTGAAGACATTAAATTTTTCGCACTTCTGCTGCTCCAATCGCTTAACCAGAATGCCCTAGGGGAAAAATACGCATACCGTTGTAATCGGGCGAGTTTCTACTTTCAGACGCAGCAGGAATTTTGGGTTTGGTCAATCCGTTCGCGAGATATGGGAGTTTGAAGCCAAGAAATGGTTGAGAAGGCAAAAAATTTTTCGCAATTCTGCTGCTCCAAACGCTTAACCAGAATGCCCTAGGGAAAAAATACACATACCGTTGTAATCGAGCGAGTTTCTACTTTCAGTTATAATAGGAATTTTTGGGTTCGGTCAATCCGTTCGCGAGATATGGGAGTTTGAAGCCAAGAAATGGTTGAAGAGGCAAAAAATTTTTCGCAGTTCTGCTGCTCCAAACGCTTAAACAGAATGGCCTAGGGAAAAAATACGCATACCGTTGTAATCGGGCGAGTTTCTACTTTCAGATGCAATAGGAATTTTTGGGTCTGGTCAATCCGTTCGCGAGATATGGGACTTTGAAGCTAAGAAATGGTTGACAAGACATCAAATTTTTCGCAATTCTGCTGCTCCAAACGCTTAACCAGAATGGCCTAGGGAAAAAATTCACATACCGTTGTAATTGGGCGAGTTTCTACTTTCAGACGCAGCAGGAATTTTGGGTTTGGTCAATCCGTTCGCGAGATATGGGAGTTTGAAGCCAAGAAATGGTTGAGAAGGCAAAAAATTTTTCGCAGTTCTGCTGCTCCAAACGCTTAAACAGAATGGCCTAGGGAAAAAATACACATACCGTTGTAATCGGGCGAGTTTCTACTTTCAGATGCAATAGGAATTTTTGGGTTCGGTCAATCCGTTCGCGAGATATGGGACTTTGAAGCTAAGAAATGGTTGACAAGACAACAAATTTTTCGCACTTCTGCTGCTCCAATCGCTTAACCAGAATGCCCTAGGGGAAAAATACGCATACCCTTGTAATCGGGCGAGTTTCTACTTTCAGACGCAGCAGGAATTTTGGGTTTGGTCAATCCGTTCGCGAGATATGGGACTTTGAAGCTAAGAAATGGTTGAGGAGACAACAAATTTTTCGCAATTCTGCTGCTCCAAACGCTTAACCAGAATGGGGTAGGGAAAAAATACACATACCGTTGTAATCGGGCGAGTTTCTACTTTCAGATGCAATAGGAATTTTTGGGTTAGGTCAATCCGTTCGCGAGATATGGGAGTTTGAAGCCAAGAAATGGTTGAGAAGGCAAAAAATTTTTCGCAATTCTGCTGCTTCAAACGCTTAACCAGAATGGCCTAGGGAAAAAATACACATACCGTTGTAATTGGGCGAGTTTCTACTTTCAGACGCAGCAGGAATTTTGGGTTTGGTCAATCCGTTCGCGAGATATGGGAGTTTGAAGCCAAGTAATGGTTGAGAAGGCAAAAAATTTTTCGCAATTCTGCTGCTCCAAACGCTTAACCAGAATGGCCCAGGGAAAAAATACACATACCGTTGTAATCGGGCGAGTTTCTACTTTCAGACGCAGCAGGAATTTTTGGGTTTGGTCAATCCGTTCGCGAGATATGGGACTTTGAAGCTAAGAAATGGTTGAGAAGACAACAAATTTTTCGCAATTCTGCTGCTCCAAACTCTTAACCAGAATGCCCTAGGGAAAAAATACACATACCGTTGTAATTGAGCGAGTTTCTACTTTCAGTTACAATAGGAATTTTTGGGTTCGGTCAATCCGTTCGCGAGATATGGGACTTTGAAGCTAAGAAATGGTTGAGAAGACAACAAATTTTTCGCAATTCTGCGGCTCCAAACGCTTAACCAGAATGGCCTAGGGAAAAAATACGCACACCCTTGTAATCGGGTGTGTTTCTACTTTCAGACGCAACAGGAATTTTTGGGTTAGGACAATCCGTTCGCGAGATATGGGAGTTTGAAGCCAAGAAATGGTTGTGAAGACAACAAATTTTTCGCACTTCTGCTGCTCCAATCGCTTAACCAGAATGCCCTAGGGGAAAAATACACATACCCTTGTAATCGGGCGAGTTTCTACTTTCAGACGCAATAGGAGTTTTTGGGTTAGGTCAATCCGTTCGCGAGATATGGGAGTTTGAAGCCAAGAAATGGTTGAGAAGGCAAAAAATTTTTCGCAATTCTGCTGCTCCAAACGCTTAACCAGAATGCCTTAGGGAAAAAATACACATACCGTTGTAATCGAGCGAGTTTCTACTTTCAGTTACAATAGGAATTTTTGGGTTCGGTCAATCCGTTCGCGAGATATGGGACTTTGAAGCTAAGAAATGGTTGACAAGACAACAAATTTTTCGCACTTCTGCTGCTCCAATCGCTTAACCAGAATGCCCTAGGGGAAAAATACACATACCCTTGTAATCGGGCGAGATTCTACTTTCAGACGCAATAGGAATTTTTGGGTTATGTCAATCCGTTCGCGAGATATGGGAGTTTGAAGCCAAGAAATGGTTGACAAGACATCAAATTTTTCGCAATTCTGCTGCTCCAAACGCTTAACCAGAATGGCCTAGGGAAAAAATTCACATACCGTTGTAATTGGGCGAGTTTCTACTTTCAGACGCAGCAGGAATTTTGGGTTTGGTCAATCCGTTCGCGAGATATGGGAGTTTGAAGCCAAGTAATGGTTGAGAAGGCAAAAAATTTTTCGCAATTCTGCTGCTCCAAACGCTTAACCAGAATGGCCCAGGGAAAAAATACACATACCGTTGTAATCGGGCGAGTTTCTACTTTCAGACGCAGCAGGAATTTTTGGGTTTGGTCAATCCGTTCGCGAGATATGGGACTTTGAAGCTAAGAAATGGTTGAGAAGACAACAAATTTTTCGCAATTCTGCTGCTCCTAACTCTTAACCAGAATGCCCTAGGGAAAAAATACACATACCGTTGTAATTGAGCGAGTTTCTACTTTCAGTTACAATAGGAATTTTTGGGTTCGGTCAATCCGTTCGCGAGATATGGGACTTTGAAGCTAAGAAATGGTTGAGAAGACAACAAATTTTTCGCAATTCTGCGGCTCCAAACGCTTAACCAGAATGGCCTAGGGAAAAAATACGCACACCCTTGTAATCGGGTGTGTTTCTACTTTCAGACGCAACAGGAATTTTTGGGTTAGGACAATCCGTTCGCGAGATATGGGAGTTTGAAGCCAAGAAATGGTTGTGAAGACAACAAATTTTTCGCACTTCTGCTGCTCCAATCGCTTAACCAGAATGCCCTAGGGGAAAAATACACATACCCTTGTAATCGGGCGAGTTTCTACTTTCAGACGCAATAGGAATTTTTGGGTTAGGTCAATCCGTTCGCGAGATATGGGAGTTTGAAGCCAAGAAATGGTTGAGAAGGCAAAAAATTTTTCGCAATTCTGCTGCTCCAAACGCTTAACCAGAATGCCTTAGGGAAAAAATACACATACCGTTGTAATCGAGCGAGTTTCTACTTTCAGTTACAATAGGAATTTTTGGGTTCGGTCAATCCGTTCGCGAGATATGGGACTTTGAAGCTAAGAAATGGTTGACAAGACAACAAATTTTTCGCACTTCTGCTGCTCCAATCGCTTAACCAGAATGCCCTAGGGGAAAAATACACATACCCTTGTAATCGGGCGAGTTTCTACTTTCAGACGCAATAGGAATTTTTGGGTTATGTCAATCCGTTCGCGAGATATGGGAGTTTGAAGCCAAGAAATGGTTGACAAGACATCAAATTTTTCGCAATTCTGCTGCTCCAAACGCTTAACCAGAATGGCCTAGGGAAAAAATTCACATACCGTTGTAATTGGGCGAGTTTCTACTTTCAGACGCAGCAGGAATTTTGGGTTTGGTCAATCCGTTCGCGAGATATGGGAGTTTGAAGCCAAGTAATGGTTGAGAAGGCAAAAAATTTTTCGCAATTCTGCTGCTCCAAACGCTTAACCAGAATGGCCCAGGGAAAAAATACACATACCGTTGTAATCGGGCGAGTTTCTACTTTCAGACGCAGCAGGAATTTTTGGGTTTGGTCAATCCGTTCGCGAGATATGGGACTTTGAAGCTAAGAAATGGTTGAGAAGACAACAAATTTTTCGCAATTCTGCTGCTCCAAACTCTTAACCAGAATGCCCTAGGGAAAAAATACACATACCGTTGTAATTGAGCGAGTTTCTACTTTCAGTTACAATAGGAATTTTTGGGTTCGGTCAATCCGTTCGCGAGATATGGGACTTTGAAGCTAAGAAATGGTTGAGAAGACAACAAATTTTTCGCAATTCTGCGGCTCCAAACGCTTAACCAGAATGGCCTAGGGAAAAAATACGCACACCCTTGTAATCGGGTGTGTTTCTACTTTCAGACGCAACAGGAATTTTTGGGTTAGGACAATCCGTTCGCGAGATATGGGAGTTTGAAGCCAAGAAATGGTTGTGAAGACAACAAATTTTTCGCACTTCTGCTGCTCCAATCGCTTAACCAGAATGCCCTAGGGGAAAAATACACATACCCTTGTAATCGGGCGAGTTTCTACTTTCAGACGCAATAGGAATTTTTGGGTTAGGTCAATCCGTTCGCGAGATATGGGAGTTTGAAGCCAAGAAATGGTTGAGAAGGCAAAAAATTTTTCGCAATTCTGCTGCTCCAAACGCTTAACCAGAATGCCTTAGGGAAAAAATACACATACCGTTGTAATCGAGCGAGTTTCTACTTTCAGTTACAATAGGAATTTTTGGGTTCGGTCAATCCGTTCGCGAGATATGGGACTTTGAAGCTAAGAAATGGTTGACAAGACAACAAATTTTTCGCACTTCTGCTGCTCCAATCGCTTAACAAGAATGGCCTAGGGAAAAAATACGCACACTCTTGTAATCGGGCGATTTTCTACTTTCAGACGCAGAAGGAATTTTTGGGTTTTGTCAATCCGTTCGCGAGATATGGGACTTTGAATCTAAGAAATGGTTGAGAAGGCAAAAAATTTTTCGCAATTCTGCTGCTCCAAAAGCTTAACCAGAATGGTCCAGGGAGAAAATACACATACCGTTGTAATCGGGCGAGTTTCTACTTTCAGATGCAATAGGAATTTTGGGTTTGGTCAATCCGTTCGCGAGATATGGGACTTTGAAGCCAAGAAATGGTTGAGAAGGCAAAAAATTTTTCGCAATTCTGCTGCTCCAAAAGCTTAACCAGAATGGTCTAAGGAGAAAATACACATACCGTTGTAATCGGGCGAGTTTCTACTTTCAGATGCAATAGGAATTTTGGGTTTGGTCAATCCGTTCGCGAGATATGGGACTTTGAAGGTAAGAAATGTTTGTGAAGACATTAAATTTTTCGCACTTCTGCTGCTCCAATCGCTTAACCAGAATGCCCTAGGGGAAAAATACGCATACCGTTGTAATCGGGCGAGTTTCTACTTTCAGACGCAGCAGGAATTTTGGGTTTGGTCAATCCGTTCGCGAGATATGGGAGTTTGAAGCCAAGAAATGGTTGAGAAGGCAAAAAATTTTTCGCAATTCTGCTGCTCCAAACGCTTAACCAGAATGCCCTAGGGAAAAAATACACATACCGTTGTAATCGAGCGAGTTTCTACTTTCAGTTATAATAGGAATTTTTGGGTTCGGTCAATCCGTTCGCGAGATATGGGAGTTTGAAGCCAAGAAATGGTTGAAGAGGCAAAAAATTTTTCGCAGTTCTGCTGCTCCAAACGCTTAAACAGAATGGCCTAGGGAAAAAATACGCATACCGTTGTAATCGGGCGAGTTTCTACTTTCAGATGCAATAGGAATTTTTGGGTCTGGTCAATCCGTTCGCGAGATATGGGACTTTGAAGCTAAGAAATGGTTGACAAGACATCAAATTTTTCGCAATTCTGCTGCTCCAAACGCTTAACCAGAATGGCCTAGGGAAAAAATTCACATACCGTTGTAATTGGGCGAGTTTCTACTTTCAGACGCAGCAGGAATTTTGGGTTTGGTCAATCCGTTCGCGAGATATGGGAGTTTGAAGCCAAGAAATGGTTGAGAAGGCAAAAAATTTTTCGCAGTTCTGCTGCTCCAAACGCTTAAACAGAATGGCCTAGGGAAAAAATACACATACCGTTGTAATCGGGCGAGTTTCTACTTTCAGATGCAATAGGAATTTTTGGGTTCGGTCAATCCGTTCGCGAGATATGGGACTTTGAAGCTAAGAAATGGTTGACAAGACAACAAATTTTTCGCACTTCTGCTGCTCCAATCGCTTAACCAGAATGCCCTAGGGGAAAAATACGCATACCCTTGTAATCGGGCGAGTTTCTACTTTCAGACGCAGCAGGAATTTTGGGTTTGGTCAATCCGTTCGCGAGATATGGGACTTTGAAGCTAAGAAATGGTTGAGGAGACAACAAATTTTTCGCAATTCTGCTGCTCCAAACGCTTAACCAGAATGGGGTAGGGAAAAAATACACATACCGTTGTAATCGGGCGAGTTTCTACTTTCAGATGCAATAGGAATTTTTGGGTTAGGTCAATCCGTTCGCGAGATATGGGAGTTTGAAGCCAAGAAATGGTTGAGAAGGCAAAAAATTTTTCGCAATTCTGCTGCTTCAAACGCTTAACCAGAATGGCCTAGGGAAAAAATACACATACCGTTGTAATCGGGCGAGTTTCTACTTTCAGTTACAATAGGAATTTTTGGGTCTGGACAATCCGTTCGCGAGATATGGGACCTTGAAGCTAAGTAATGGTTGACAAGACAACAAATTTTTCGCAATTCTGCTGCTCCAAACGCTTAACCAGAATGGCCTAGGGGAAAAATACGCACACCCTTGTAATCGGGCGAGTTTCTTCTTTCAGACGCAGCAGGAATTTTGGGTTTGGTCAATCCGTTCGCGAGATATGGGAGTTTGAAGCCAAGAAATGGTTGAGAAGGCAAAAAATTTTTCGCAATTCTGCTGCTCCAAACGCTTAACCAGAATGGCCTAGGGGAAAAATACGCACACCCTTGTAATCGGGCGAGTTTCTTCTTTCAGACGCAGCAGGAATTTTGGGTTTGGTCAATCCGTTCGCGAGATATGGGAGTTTGAAGCCAAGAAATGGTTGAGAAGGCAAAAAATTTTTCGCAATTCTGCTGCTTCAAACGCTTAACCAGAATGGCCTAGGGAAAAAATACGCATACCGTTGTAATCGGGCGAGTTTCTACTTTCAGATGCAATCGGAATTTTTGGTTATGTCAATCCGTTCGCGAGATATGGGAGTTTGAAGCCAAGAAATGGTTGAGAAGGCAAAAAATTTTTCGCAATTCTGCTGCTCCAAACGCTTAACCAGAATGGCCCAGGGAAAAAATACACATACCGTTGTAATCGGGCGAGTTTCTACTTTCAGACGCAGCAGGAATTTTTGGGTTTGGTCAATCAGTTCGCGAGATATGGGACTTTGAAGCTAAGAAATGGTTGAGAAGACAACAAATTTTTCGCAATTCTGCTGCTCCAAACTCTTAACCAGAATGCCCTAGGGAAAAAATACACATACCGTTGTAATTGAGCGAGTTTCTACTTTCAGTTACAATAGGAATTTTTGGGTTCGGTCAATCCGTTCGCGAGATATGGGACTTTGAAGCTAAGAAATGGTTGAGAAGACAACAAATTTTTCGCAATTCTGCGGCTCCAAACGCTTAACCAGAATGGCCTAGGGAAAAATTACGCACACCCTTGTAATCGGGCGTGTTTCTACTTTCAGACGCAGAAGGAATTTTTGGGTTTAGTCAATCCGTTCGCGAGATATGGGACTTTGAATCTAAGAAATGGTTGAGAAGAGAACAAATTTTTCGCAATTCTTCTGCTCCAAACGCTTAACCAGAATGGGCTAGGGAAAAAATTCACATACCGTTGTAATTGGGCGAGTTTCTACTTTCAGACGCAACAGGAATTTTTGGGTTAGGACAATCCGTTCGCGAGATATGGGAGTTTGAAGCCAAGAAATGGTTGTGAAGACAACAAATTTTTCGCACTTCTGCTGCTCCAATCGCTTAACCAGAATGCCCTAGGGGAAAAATACACATACCCTTGTAATCGGGCGAGTTTCTACTTTCAGATGCAATAGGAATTTTTGGGTTAGGTCAATCCGTTCGCGAGATATGGGAGTTTGAAGCCAAGAAATGGTTGAGAAGGCATAAAATTTTTCGCAATTCTGCTGCTCCAAACGCTTAACCAGAATGGCCTGGGGAAAAAATACGCATACCGTTGTAATCGGGCGAGTTTCTACTTTCAGACGCAACAGGAATTTTTGGGTTAGGTCAATCCGTTCGCGAGATATGGGAGTTTGAAGCCAAGAAATGGTTGAGAAGGCAAAAAATTTTTCGCAATTCTGCTGCTCCAAACGCTTAACCAGAATGCCTTAGGGAAAAAATACACATACCGTTGTAATCGAGCGAGTTTCTACTTTCAGTTACAATAGGAATTTTTGGGTTCGGTCAATCCGTTCGCGAGATATGGGACTTTGAAGCTAAGAAATGGTTGACAAGACAACAAATTTTTCGCACTTCTGCTGCTCCAATCGCTTAACCAGAATGCCCTAGGGGAAAAATACGCATACCCTTGTAATCGGGCGAGTTTCTACTTTCAGACGCAGCAGGAATTTTTGGGTTTGGTCAATCCGTTCGCGAGATATGGGACTTTGAACCTAAGAAATGGTTGAGAAGGCAAAAAATTTTTCGCAATTCTGCTGCTTCAAACGCTTAACCAGAATGGCCTAGGGAAAAAATACGAATACCGTTGTAATCGGGCGAGTTTCTACTTTCAGATGCAATAGGAATTTTTGGGTTAGGTCAATCCGTTCGCGAGAAATGGGAGTTTGAAGCCAAGAAATGGTTGAGGAGGCAAAAAATTTTTTGCAATTCTGCTGCTCCAAACGCTTAACCAGAATGGCCCAGGGAAAAAAGACGCATACCGTTGTAACCGGGCGGGTTTCTACTTTCAGACACAACAGGAATTTTTGGGTTAAGTCACTCCGTTCGCGAGATATGGGAGTTTGAAGCCAAGAAATGGTTGAGAAGGCATAAAATTTTTCGCAATTCTGCTGCTCCAAACGCTTAACCAGAATGGCCTAGGGAAAAAATACATATACCGTTGTAATCGGGCGAGTTTCTACTTTCAGACGCAACAGGAATTTTTGGGTTAGGTCAATCCGTTCGCGAGATATGGGAGTTTGAAGCCAAGAAATCGTTGAGAAGCCATAAAATTTTTCGCATTTCTGCTGCTCCAAACGCTTAACCAGAATGCCCTAGGGAAAAAATACACATACCGTTGTAATCGAGCGAGTTTCTACTTTCAGTTACAATAGGAATTTTTGGGTTCGGTCAATCCGTTCGCGAGATATGGGACTTTGAAGCTAAGAAATGGTTGACAAGACAACAAATTTTTCGCACTTCTGCTGCTCCAATCGCTTAACAAGAATGGCCTAGGGAAAAAATACGCACACTCTTGTAATCGGGCGATTTTCTACTTTCAGACGCAGAAGGAATTTTTGGGTTTTGTCAATCCGTTCGCGAGATATGGGACTTTGAATCTAAGAAATGGTTGAGAAGGCAAAAAATTTTTCGCAATTCTGCTGCTCCAAAAGCTTAACCAGAATGGTCCAGGGAGAAAATACACATACCGTTGTAATCGGGCGAGTTTCTACTTTCAGATGCAATAGGAATTTTGGGTTTGGTCAATCCGTTCGCGAGATATGGGACTTTGAAGCCAAGAAATGGTTGAGAAGGCAAAAAATTTTTCGCAATTCTGCTGCTCCAAAAGCTTAACCAGAATGGTCTAAGGAGAAAATACACATACCGTTGTAATCGGGCGAGTTTCTACTTTCAGATGCAATAGGAATTTTGGGTTTGGTCAATCCGTTCGCGAGATATGGGACTTTGAAGGTAAGAAATGTTTGTGAAGACATTAAATTTTTCGCACTTCTGCTGCTCCAATCGCTTAACCAGAATGCCCTAGGGGAAAAATACGCATACCGTTGTAATCGGGCGAGTTTCTACTTTCAGACGCAGCAGGAATTTTGGGTTTGGTCAATCCGTTCGCGAGATATGGGAATTTGAAGCCAAGAAATGGTTGAGAAGGCAAAAAATTTTTCGCAATTCTGCTGCTCCAAACGCTTAACCAGAATGCCCTAGGGAAAAAATACACATACCGTTGTAATCGAGCGAGTTTCTACTTTCAGTTATAATAGGAATTTTTGGGTTCGGTCAATCCGTTCGCGAGATATGGGAGTTTGAAGCCAAGAAATGGTTGAAGAGGCAAAAAATTTTTCGCAGTTCTGCTGCTCCAAACGCTTAAACAGAATGGCCTAGGGAAAAAATACGCATACCGTTGTAATCGGGCGAGTTTCTACTTTCAGATGCAATAGGAATTTTTGGGTCTGGTCAATCCGTTCGCGAGATATGGGACTTTGAAGCTAAGAAATGGTTGACAAGACATCAAATTTTTCGCAATTCTGCTGCTCCAAACGCTTAACCAGAATGGCCTAGGGAAAAAATTCACATACCGTTGTAATTGGGCGAGTTTCTACTTTCAGACGCAGCAGGAATTTTGGGTTTGGTCAATCCGTTCGCGAGATATGGGAGTTTGAAGCCAAGAAATGGTTGAGAAGGCAAAAAATTTTTCGCAGTTCTGCTGCTCCAAACGCTTAAACAGAATGGCCTAGGGAAAAACTACACATACCGTTGTAATCGGGCGAGTTTCTACTTTCAGATGCAATAGGAATTTTTGGGTTCGGTCAATCCGTTCGCGAGATATGGGACTTTGAAGCTAAGAAATGGTTGACAACACAACAAATTTTTCGCACTTCTGCTGCTCCAATCGCTTAACCAGAATGCCCTAGGGGAAAAATACGCATACCCTTGTAATCGGGCGAGTTTCTACTTTCAGACGCAGCAGGAATTTTGGGTTTGGTCAATCCGTTCGCGAGATATGGGACTTTGAAGCTAAGAAATGGTTGAGGAGACAACAAATTTTTCGCAATTCTGCTGCTCCAAACGCTTAACCAGAATGGGGTAGGGAAAAAATACACATACCGTTGTAATCGGGCGAGTTTCTACTTTCAGATGCAATAGGAATTTTTGGGTTAGGTCAATCCGTTCGCGAGATATGGGAGTTTGAAGCCAAGAAATGGTTGAGAAGGCAAAAAATTTTTCGCAATTCTGCTGCTTCAAACGCTTAACCAGAATGGCCTAGGGAAAAAATACACATACCGTTGTAATCGGGCGAGTTTCTACTTTCAGTTACAATAGGAATTTTTGGGTCTGGACAATCCGTTCGCGAGATATGGGACCTTGAAGCTAAGTAATGGTTGACAAGACAACAAATTTTTCGCAATTCTGCTGCTCCAAACGCTTAACCAGAATGGCCTAGGGGAAAAATACGCACACCCTTGTAATCGGGCGAGTTTCTTCTTTCAGACGCAGCAGGAATTTTGGGTTTGGTCAATCCGTTCGCGAGATATGGGAGTTTGAAGCCAAGAAATGGTTGAGAAGGCAAAAAATTTTTCGCAATTCTGCTGCTTCAAACGCTTAACCAGAATGGCCTAGGGAAAAAATACGCATACCGTTGTAATCGGGCGAGTTTCTACTTTCAGATGCAATCGGAATTTTTGGGTTATGTCAATCCGTTCGCGAGATATGGGAGTTTGAAGCCAAGAAATGGTTGAGAAGGCAAAAAATTTTTCGCAATTCTGCTGCTCCAAACGCTTAACCAGAATGGCCCAGGGGAAAAATACACATACCGTTGTAATCGGGCGAGTTTCTACTTTCAGACGCAGCAGGAATTTTTGGGTTTGGTCAATCCGTTCGCGAGATATGGGACTTTGAAGCTAAGAAATGGTTGAGAAGACAACAAATTTTTCGCAATTCTGCTGCTCCAAACTCTTAACCAGAATGCCCTAGGGAAAAAATACACATACCGTTGTAATTGAGCAAGTTTCTACTTTCAGTTACAATAGGAATTTTTGGGTTCGGTCAATCCGTTCGCGAGATATGGGACTTTGAAGCTAAGAAATGGTTGAGAAGACAACAAATTTTTCGCAATTCTGCGGCTCCAAACGCTTAACCAGAATGGCCTAGGGAAAAATTACGCACACCCTTGTAATCGGGCGTGTTTCTACTTTCAGACGCAGAAGGAATTTTTGGGTTTAGTCAATCCGTTCGCGAGATATGGGACTTTGAATCTAAGAAATGGTTGAGAAGAGAACAAATTTTTCGCAATTCTTCTGCTCCAAACGCTTAACCAGAATGGGCTAGGGAAAAAATTCACATACCGTTGTAATTGGGCGAGTTTCTACTTTCAGACGCAACAGGAATTTTTGGGTTAGGACAATCCGTTCGCGAGATATGGGAGTTTGAAGCCAAGAAATGGTTGTGAAGACAACAAATTTTTCGCACTTCTGCTGCTCCAATCGCTTAACCAGAATGCCCTAGGGGAAAAATACACATACCCTTGTAATCGGGCGAGTTTCTACTTTCAGATGCAATAGGAATTTTTGGGTTAGGTCAATCCGTTCGCGAGATATGGGAGTTTGAAGCCAAGAAATGGTTGAGAAGGCATAAAATTTTTCGCAATTCTGCTGCTCCAAACGCTTAACCAGAATGGCCTGGGGAAAAAATACGCATACCGTTGTAATCGGGCGAGTTTCTACTTTCAGACGCAACAGGAATTTTTGGGTTAGGTCAATCCGTTCGCGAGATATGGGAGTTTGAAGCCAAGAAATGGTTGAGAAGGCAAAAAATTTTTCGCAATTCTGCTGCTCCAAACGCTTAACCAGAATGCCTTAGGGAAAAAATACACATACCGTTGTAATCGAGCGAGTTTCTACTTTCAGTTACAATAGGAATTTTTGGGTTCGGTCAATCCGTTCGCGAGATATGGGACTTTGAAGCTAAGAAATGGTTGACAAGACAACAAATTTTTCGCACTTCTGCTGCTCCAATCGCTTAACCAGAATGCCCTAGGGGAAAAATACGCATACCCTTGTAATCGGGCGAGTTTCTACTTTCAGACGCAGCAGGAATTTTGGGTTTGGTCAATCCGTTCGCGAGATATGGGACTTTGAAGCTAAGAAATGGTTGAGAAGACAACAAATTTTTCGCAATTCTGCTGCTCCAAACGCTTAACCAGAATGGGGTAGGGAAAAAATACACATACCGTTGTAATCGGGCGAGTTTCTACTTTCAGACGCAACAGGAATTTTTGGGTTAGGACAATCCGTTCGCGAGATATGGGAGTTTGAAGCCAAGAAATGGTTGAGAAGGCAAAAAATTTTTCGCAGTTCTGCTGCTCCAAACGCTTAAACAGAATGGCCTAGGGAAAAAATACGCATACCGTTGTAATCAGGCGAGTTTCTACTTTCAGATGCAATCGGAATTTTTGGGTTATGTCAATCCGTTCGCGAGATATGGGACTTTGAAGCCAAGAAATGGTTGAGAAGGCAAAAAATTTTTCGCAATTCTGCTGCTCCAAACGCTTAAGCAGAATGGCCTAGGGAAAAAATACACATACCCTTGTAATCGGGCGAGTTTCTACTTTCAGATGCAATAGGAATTTTTGGGTTAGGTCAATCCGTTCGCGAGATATGGGAGTTTGAAATCAAGAAATGGTTGAGAAGACAACAAATTTTTCGCAATTCTGCTGCTCCAAACGCTTAACCAGAATGGCCTAGGGGAAAAATACGCACACCCTTGTAATCGGGCGAGTTTCTACTTTCAGACGCAGCAGGAATTTTGGGTTTGGTCAATCCGTTCGCGAGATATGGGAGTTTGAAGCCAAGAAATGGTTGAGAAGGCAAAAAATTTTTCGCAATTCTGCTGCTTCAAACGCTTAACCAGAATGGCCTAGGGAAAAAATACGCATACCGTTGTAATCGGGCGAGTTTCTACTTTCAGATGCAATCGGAATTTTTGGGTTATGTCAATCCGTTCGCGAGATATGGGAGTTTGAAGCCAAGAAATGGTTGAGAAGGCAAAAAATTTTTCGCAATTCTGCTGCTCCAAACGCTTAACCAGAATGGCCCAGGGAAAAAATACACATACCGTTGTAATCGGGCGAGTTTCTACTTTCAGACGCAGCAGGAATTTTTGGGTTTGGTCGATCCGTTCGCGAGATATGGGAGTTTGAAGCCAAGAAATGGTTGAGAAGGCAACAAATTTTTCGCATTTCTGCTGCTCCAAACGCTTAACCAGAATGGCCCAGGGAAAAAATACACATACCGTTGTAATCGGGCGAGTTTCTACTTTCAAATGCAATAGGAATTTTGGGTTTGGTCAATCCGTTCGCGAGATATGGGACTTTGAAGCTAAGAAATGGTTGTGAAGACAACAAATATTTCGCACCTCTGCTGCTCCAATCGCTTAACCAGAATGCCCTAGGGGAAAAATACGCATACCGTTGTAATCGGGCGAGTTTCTACTTTCAGACGCAGCAGGAATTTTGGGTTTGGTCAATCCGTTCGCGAGATATGGGAGTTTGAAGCCAAGAAATGGTTGAGAAGGCAAAAAATTTTTCGCAATTCTGCTGCTCCAAACGCTTAACCAGAATGGCCCAGGGAAAAAATACACATACCGTTGAAATCGAGCGAGGTTCTACTTTCAGATGCAATAGGCATTTTTGGGTTAGGTCAATCCGTTCGCGAGATATGGGAGTTTGAAGCCAAGAAATGGCTGAGAAGGCAAAAAATTTTTCGCAATTCTGCTGCTTCAAACGCTTAACCAGAATGGCCTAGGGAAAAAATACACATACCGTTGTAATCGGGCGGGTTTCTACTTTCAGTTACAATAGGAATTTTTGGGTCTGGTCAATCCGTTCGCGAGATATGGGACTTTGAAGCTAAGAAATGGTTGACAAGACAACAAATTTTTCGCACTTCTGCTGCTCCAATCGCTTAACGAGAATGGCCTAGGGGAAAAATACACATACCGTTGTAATCGGGCGAGTTTCTACTTTCAGACGCAGCAGGAATTTTGGGTTTGGTCAATCCGTTCGCGAGATCTGGGACTTTGAAGCTAAGAAATGGTTGAGAAGACAACAAATTTTTCGCAATTCTGCTGCTCCAAACGCTTAACCAGAATGGCCTAGGGAAAAAATACACATACCGTTGTAATCGGGCGAGTTTCTACTTTCAGATGCAATAGGAATTTTTGGGTTAGGTCAATCCGTTCGCGAGATATGGGAGTTTGAAGCCAAGAAATGGTTGAGAAAGCAACAAATTTTTCGCAATTCTGCTGCTCCAAACGCTTAACCAGAATGGGGTAGGGAAAAAATACACATACCCTTGTAATCGGGCGAGTTTCTACTTTCAGACGCAGAAGGAATTTTTGGGTTTGGTCAATCCGTTCGCGAGATATGGGACTTTGAATCTAAGAAATGGTTGAGAAGACAACAAATTTTTCGCATTTCTGCTGCTCCAAACGCTTAACCAGAATGGCCTAGGGAAAAAATACACATACCTTTGTAATCGGGCGAGCTTCTACTTTCAGATGCAATCGGAATTTTTGGGTTAGGTCAATCCGTTCGCGAGATATGGGAGTTTGAAGCCAAGAAATGGTAGAGAAGGCAAAAAATTGTTCACAATTCTGCTGCTCCAAACGCTTAACCAGAATGGCCTAGGGAAAAAATACACATACCGTTGTAATCGGGCGAGGTTCTACTTTCAGATTCAATAGGAATTTTTGGGTTATGTCAATCCGTTCGCGAGATATGGGAGTTTGAAGCTAAGAAATGGTTGACAAGACAACAAGTTTTTCGCACTTCTGCTGCTCCAATCGCTTAACCAGAATGGCCTAGGGGAAAAAAAACACATACCGTTGTAATCGGGCGAGTTTCTACTTTCAGACGCAGCAGGAATTTTGGGTTTGGTCAATCCGTTCGCGAGATATGGGACATTGAAACTAAGAAATGGTTGAGAAGACAACAAATTTTTCGCAATTCTGCTGCTCCAAACGCTTAACCACAATGGCCTAGGGAAAAAATACGCACACCCTTGTAATCGGGCGAGTTTCTACTTTCAGACGCACAAGGAATTTTTGGGTTTGGTCAATCCGTTCGCGAGATACGGGACTTTGAATCTAAGAAATGGTTGAGAAGACAACAAATTTTTCGCAATTCTGCTGCTCCAAACGCTTAACCAGAATGGCCCAGGGAAAAAATACGCATACCGTTGTAATCGGGCGAGTTTCTACTTTCACAAGCAACAGGAATTTTTGGGTGTGGTCAATCCGTTCGCGAGATATGGGAGTTTGAAGCCAAGAAATGGTTGAGATGACATAAAATTTTTCGCAATTCTGCTGATCCAAACGCTTAACCAGAATGGCCTAGGGAAAAAATACACATACCGCTGTAGTCGGGCGAGTGTCTACTTTCAGATGCAATAGGAATTTTTGGATTAGGTCAATCCGTTCGCGAGATATGGGAGTTTGAAGCCAAGAAATGGTTGAGGAGGCAAAAAATTTTTCGCAATTCTGCTGCTCCAAACGCTTAACCAGAATGGTCTAGGGAAAAAATACACATACCGTTGTAATCGGTCGAGGTTCTACTTTGAGATGCAATAGGAATTTTTGGGTTAGGTCAATCCGTTCGCGAGATATGGGAGTTTGAAGCCAAGAAATGGTTGGGAAGGCAAAAAATTTTTCGCAATTCTGCTGCTTCAAACGCTTAACCAGAATGGCCTAGGGAAAAAATACACATACCATTGTAATCGGGCGAGTTTCTACTTTCAGTTACAATAGGAATTTTTGGGTCTGGTCAATCCGTTCGCGAGATATGGGACTTTGAAGCTAAGAAATGGTTGACAAGACAACAAATTTTTCGCACTTCTGCTGCTCCAATCGCTTAACCAGAATGGCCTAGGGGAAAGACACATACCGTTGTAATCGGGCGAGTTTCTACTTTCAGATGCAATAGGAATTTTTGGGTTAGGTCAATCCGTTCGCGAGATATGGGAGTTTGAAGCCAAGAAATGGTAGAAAAGGCAAAAAATTGTTCACAATTCTGCTGCTCCAAACGCTTAACGAGAATGGCCTAGGGAAAATATACACATACCGTTGTAATCGGGAGAGTTTCTACTTTCACAAGCAACAGGAATTTTTGGTTGTGGTCAATCCGTTCGCGAGATATGGGAGTTTGAAGCCAAGAAATGGTTGAGATGACATAAAATTTTTCGCAATTCTGCTGCTTCAAACGCTTAACCAGAATGGCCTAGGGAAAAAATACACATACCGTTGTAATCGGGCGAGTTTCTACTTTCAGTTACAATAGGAATTTTTGGGTCTGGTCAATCCGTTCGCGAGATATGGGAGTTTGAAGCTAAGAAATGGTTGACAAGACAACAAATTTTTCGCATTTCTGCTGCTCCAAACGCTTAACCAGAATGGGCTAGGGAAAAAATACACATACCGTTGTAATCGGGCGAGTTTCTACTTTCAGATGCAATAGGAATTTTTGGGTTAGGTCAATCCGTTCGCGAGATATGGGAGTTTGAAGCTAAGAAATGGTTGAGAAGACAACAAATTTTTCGCAATTCTGCTGCTCCAAACGCTTAACCAGAATGGCCTAAGGAAAAAATACGCACACCCTTGTAATCGGGCGAGTTTCTACTTTCAGACGCAGAAGGAATTTTTGGGTTTGGTCAATCCGTTCGCGAGATATGGGACTTTGAATCTAAGAAATGGTTGAGAAGACAACAAATTTTTCGCATTTCTGCTGCTCCAAACGCTTAACCAGAATGGGCTAGGGAAAAAATTCACATACCGTTGTAATTGCGCGAGTTTCTACTTTCAGACGCAACAGGAATTTTTGGGTTAGGACAATCCGTTCGCGAGATATGGGAATTTGAATAAAAGAAATGGTTGAGAAGGCAAAAAATTTTTCGCAATTCTGCTGTTCCAAACGCTTAAACAGAATGGCCTACGGAAAAAATACACATACCGTTGTAATCGGGCGAGTTTCTACTTTCAGATGCAATCGGAATTTTTGGGTTATGCCAATCCGTTCGCGAGATATGGGAGTTTGAAGCCAAGAAATGGTTGAGAAGGCAAAAAATTTTTCGCAATTCTGCTGCTCCAAACGCTTAACCAGAATGGCCCAGGGAAAAAATACACATACCGTTGTAATCGGGCGAGTTTCTACTTTCAGACGCAGCAGGAATTTTTGGGTTTGGTCAATCCGTTCGCGAGATATGGGACTTTGAAGCTAAGAAATGGTTGAGAAGACAACAAATTTTTCGCAATTCTGCTGCTCCAAACGCTTAACCAGAATGGGGTAGGGAAAAAATACACATACCGTTGTAATCGGGAGAGTTTCTACTTTCAGATGCAATCGGAATTTTTGGGTTATGTCAATCCGTTCGCGAGATATGGGAGTTTGAATCCAAGAAATGGTTGAGAAGGCAAAAAATTTTTAGCAATTCTGCTGCTCCAAACGCTTAACCAGAATGGCCCAGGGAAAAAATACGCATACCGTTGTAATCGGGCGAGTTTCTACTTTCAGACGCAGCAGGAATTTTTGGGTTTGGTCAATCCGTTCGCGAGATATGGCGCTTTGAAGTTAAGAAATGGTTGAGAAGACAACAAATTTTTCGCAATTCTGCTGCCCCAAACGCTTGACCAGAATGGGGTAGGGAAAAAATACACATACCGTTGTAATCGGGAGAGTTTCTACTTTCAGACGCACAAGGAATTTTTGGGTTTGGTCAATCCGTTCGCGATATATGGGAGTTTGAAGCCAAGAAATGGTTGAGATGGCATAAAATTTTTCGCAATTCTGCTGATCCAAACGCTTAACCAGAATGGCCTAGGGAAAAAATACACATACCGTTGTAATCGAGCGAGTTTCTACTTTCAGTTACAATAGGAATTTTTGGGTTCGGTCAATCCGTTCGCGAGATATGGGACTTTGAAGCTAAGAAATGGTTGACAAGACAACAAATTTTTCGCACTTCTGCTGCTCCAATCGCTTAACCAGAATGCCCTAGGGGAAAAATACGCATACCCTTGTAATCGGGCGAGTTTCTACTTTCAGACGCAGCAGGAATTTTGGGTTTGGTCAATCCGTTCGCGAGATATGGGACTTTGAAGCTAAGAAATGGTTGAGGAGACAACAAATTTTTCGCAATTCTGCTGCTCCAAACGCTTAACCAGAATGGCCTAGGGGAAAAATACGCACACCCTTGTAATCGGGCGAGTTTCTACTTTCAGACGCAGCAGGAATTTTGGGTTTGGTCAATCCGTTCGCGAGATATGGGAGTTTGAAGCCAAGAAATGGTTGAGAAGGCAAAAAATTTTACGCAATTCTGCTGCTTCAAACGCTTAACCAGAATGGCCTAGGGAAAAAATACGCATACCGTTGTAATCGGGCGAGTTTCTACTTTCAGATGCAATCGGAATTTTTGGGTTATGTCAATCCATTCGCGAGATATGGGAGTTTGAAGCCAAGAAATGGTTGAGAAGGCAAAAAATTTTTCGCAATTCTGCTGCTCCAAACGCTTAACGAGAATGGCCTAGGGAAAATATACACATACCGTTGTAATCGGGAGAGTTTCTACTTTCACAAGCAACAGGAATTTTTGGTTGTGGTCAATCCGTTCGCGAGATATGGGAGTTTGAAGCCAAGAAATGGTTGAGATGACATAAAATTTTTCGCAATTCTGCTGCTTCAAACGCTTAACCAGAATGGCCTAGGGAAAAAATACACATACCGTTGTAATCGGGCGAGTTTCTACTTTCAGTTACAATAGGAATTTTTGGGTCTGGTCAATCCGTTCGCGAGATATGGGAGTTTGAAGCTAAGAAATGGTTGACAAGACAACAAATTTTTCGCATTTCTGCTGCTCCAAACGCTTAACCAGAATGGGCTAGGGAAAAAATACACATACCGTTGTAATCGGGCGAGTTTCTACTTTCAGATGCAATAGGAATTTTTGGGTTAGGTCAATCCGTTCGCGAGATATGGGAGTTTGAAGCTAAGAAATGGTTGAGAAGACAACAAATTTTTCGCAATTCTGCTGCTCCAAACGCTTAACCAGAATGGCCTAAGGAAAAAATACGCACACCCTTGTAATCGGGCGAGTTTCTACTTTCAGACGCAGAAGGAATTTTTGGGTTTGGTCAATCCGTTCGCGAGATATGGGACTTTGAATCTAAGAAATGGTTGAGAAGACAACAAATTTTTCGCATTTCTGCTGCTCCAAACGCTTAACCAGAATGGGCTAGGGAAAAAATTCACATACCGTTGTAATTGCGCGAGTTTCTACTTTCAGACGCAACAGGAATTTTTGGGTTAGGACAATCCGTTCGCGAGATATGGGAATTTGAATAAAAGAAATGGTTGAGAAGGCAAAAAATTTTTCGCAATTCTGCTGTTCCAAACGCTTAAACAGAATGGCCTACGGAAAAAATACACATACCGTTGTAATCGGGCGAGTTTCTACTTTCAGATGCAATCGGAATTTTTGGGTTATGCCAATCCGTTCGCGAGATATGGGAGTTTGAAGCCAAGAAATGGTTGAGAAGGCAAAAAATTTTTCGCAATTCTGCTGCTCCAAACGCTTAACCAGAATGGCCCAGGGAAAAAATACACATACCGTTGTAATCGGGCGAGTTTCTACTTTCAGACGCAGCAGGAATTTTTGGGTTTGGTCAATCCGTTCGCGAGATATGGGACTTTGAAGCTAAGAAATGGTTGAGAAGACAACAAATTTTTCGCAATTCTGCTGCTCCAAACGCTTAACCAGAATGGGGTAGGGAAAAAATACACATACCGTTGTAATCGGGAGAGTTTCTACTTTCAGATGCAATCGGAATTTTTGGGTTATGTCAATCCGTTCGCGAGATATGGGAGTTTGAATCCAAGAAATGGTTGAGAAGGCAAAAAATTTTTAGCAATTCTGCTGCTCCAAACGCTTAACCAGAATGGCCCAGGGAAAAAATACGCATACCGTTGTAATCGGGCGAGTTTCTACTTTCAGACGCAGCAGGAATTTTTGGGTTTGGTCAATCCGTTCGCGAGATATGGCGCTTTGAAGTTAAGAAATGGTTGAGAAGACAACAAATTTTTCGCAATTCTGCTGCCCCAAACGCTTGACCAGAATGGGGTAGGGAAAAAATACACATACCGTTGTAATCGGGAGAGTTTCTACTTTCAGACGCACAAGGAATTTTTGGGTTTGGTCAATCCGTTCGCGATATATGGGAGTTTGAAGCCAAGAAATGGTTGAGATGGCATAAAATTTTTCGCAATTCTGCTGATCCAAACGCTTAACCAGAATGGCCTAGGGAAAAAATACACATACCGTTGTAATCGAGCGAGTTTCTACTTTCAGTTACAATAGGAATTTTTGGGTTCGGTCAATCCGTTCGCGAGATATGGGACTTTGAAGCTAAGAAATGGTTGACAAGACAACAAATTTTTCGCACTTCTGCTGCTCCAATCGCTTAACCAGAATGCCCTAGGGGAAAAATACGCATACCCTTGTAATCGGGCGAGTTTCTACTTTCAGACGCAGCAGGAATTTTGGGTTTGGTCAATCCGTTCGCGAGATATGGGACTTTGAAGCTAAGAAATGGTTGAGGAGACAACAAATTTTTCGCAATTCTGCTGCTCCAAACGCTTAACCAGAATGGCCTAGGGGAAAAATACGCACACCCTTGTAATCGGGCGAGTTTCTACTTTCAGACGCAGCAGGAATTTTGGGTTTGGTCAATCCGTTCGCGAGATATGGGAGTTTGAAGCCAAGAAATGGTTGAGAAGGCAAAAAATTTTACGCAATTCTGCTGCTTCAAACGCTTAACCAGAATGGCCTAGGGAAAAAATACGCATACCGTTGTAATCGGGCGAGTTTCTACTTTCAGATGCAATCGGAATTTTTGGGTTATGTCAATCCATTCGCGAGATATGGGAGTTTGAAGCCAAGAAATGGTTGAGAAGGCAAAAAATTTTTCGCAATTCTGCTGCTCCAAACGCTTAACCAGAATGGCCCAGGGAAAAAATACACATACCGTTGTAATCGGGCGAGTTTCTACTTTCAGACGCAGCAGGAATTTTTGGGTTTGGTCAATCCGTTCGCGAGATATGGGAGTTTGAAGCCAAGAAATGGTTGAGAAGGCAAAAAATTTTTCGCATTTCTGCTGCTCCAAACGCTTAACCAGAATGGCCCAGGGAAAAAATACACATACCGTTGTAATCGGGCGAGTTTCTACTTTCAGACGCAGCAGGAATTTTTGGGTTTGGTCAATCCGTTCGCGAGATATGGGACTTTGAAGCTAAGAAATGGTTGAGAAGACAACAAATTTTTCGCAATTCTGCTGCCCCAAACGCTTGACCAGAATGGGGTAGGGAAAAAATACACATACCGTTGTAATCGGGAGAGTTTCTACTTTCAGACGCACAAGGAATTTTTGGGTTTGGTCAATCCGTTCGCGATATATGGGAGTTTGAAGCCAAGAAATGGTTGAGATGGCATAAAATTTTTCGCAATTCTGCTGATCCAAACGCTTAACCAGAATGGCCTAGGGAAAAAATACACATACCGTTGTAATCGAGCGAGTTTCTACTTTCAGTTACAATAGGAATTTTTGGGTTCGGTCAATCCGTTCGCGAGATATGGGACTTTGAAGCTAAGAAATGGTTGACAAGACAACAAATTTTTCGCACTTCTGCTGCTCCAATCGCTTAACCAGAATGCCCTAGGGGAAAAATACGCATACCCTTGTAATCGGGCGAGTTTCTACTTTCAGACGCAGCAGGAATTTTGGGTTTGGTCAATCCGTTCGCGAGATATGGGACTTTGAAGCTAAGAAATGGTTGAGGAGACAACAAATTTTTCGCAATTCTGCTGCTCCAAACGCTTAACCAGAATGGCCTAGGGGAAAAATACGCACACCCTTGTAATCGGGCGAGTTTCTACTTTCAGACGCAGCAGGAATTTTGGGTTTGGTCAATCCGTTCGCGAGATATGGGAGTTTGAAGCCAAGAAATGGTTGAGAAGGCAAAAAATTTTACGCAATTCTGCTGCTTCAAACGCTTAACCAGAATGGCCTAGGGAAAAAATACGCATACCGTTGTAATCGGGCGAGTTTCTACTTTCAGATGCAATCGGAATTTTTGGGTTATGTCAATCCATTCGCGAGATATGGGAGTTTGAAGCCAAGAAATGGTTGAGAAGGCAAAAAATTTTTCGCAATTCTGCTGCTCCAAACGCTTAACCAGAATGGCCCAGGGAAAAAATACACATACCGTTGTAATCGGGCGAGTTTCTACTTTCAGACGCAGCAGGAATTTTTGGGTTTGGTCAATCCGTTCGCGAGATATGGGAGTTTGAAGCCAAGAAATGGTTGAGAAGGCAAAAAATTTTTCGCATTTCTGCTGCTCCAAACGCTTAACCAGAATGGCCCAGGGAAAAAATACACATACCGTTGTAATCGGGCGAGTTTCTACTTTCAGACGCAGCAGGAATTTTTGGGTTTGGTCAATCCGTTCGCGAGATATGGGACTTTGAAGCTAAGAAATGGTTGAGAAGACAACAAATTTTTCGCAATTCTGCTGCTCCAAACGCTTAACCAGAATGGGGTAGGGAAAAAATACACATACCGTTGTAATCGGGCGAGTTTCTACTTTCAGATGCAATAGGAATTTTTGGGTTAGGTCAATCCGTTCGCGAGATATGGGAGTTTGAAGCCAAGAAATGGTAGAGAAGGCAAAAAATTGTTCACAATCCTGCTGCTCCAAACGCGTAACCAGAATGGCCTAGGGAAAAAATACACATACCGTTGTAATCGGGCGAGGTTCTACTTTCAGATGCAATAGGCATTTTTGGGTTAGGTCAATCCGTTCGCGAGATATGGGAGTTTGAAGCCAAGAAATGGCTGAGAAGGCAAAAAATTTTTCGCAATTCTGCTGCTTCAAACGCTTAACCAGAATGTCCTAGGGAAAAAATACACATACCGTTGTAATCGGGCGAGTTTCTACTTTCAGTTACAATAGGAATTTTTGGGTCTGGTCAATCCGTTCGCGAGATTTGGGACTTTGAAGCTAAGAAATGGTTGACAAGACAACAAATTTTTCGCACTTCTGCGGCTCCAATCGCTTAACGAGAATGGCCTAGGGGAAAAATACACATACCGTTGTAATCGGGCGAGTTTCTACTTTCAGACGCAGCAGGAATTTTGGGTTTGGTCAATCCGTTCGCGAGGTATGGGACTTTGAAGCTAAGAAATGGTTGAGAAGACAACAAATTTTTCGCAATTCTGCTGCTCCAAACGCTTAACCAGAATGGCCTAGGGAAAAAATACACATACCGTTGTAATCGGGCGAGTTTCTACTTTCAGATGCAATAGGAATTTTTGGGTTAGGTCAATCCGTTCGCGAGATATGGGAGTTTGAAGCCAAGAAATGGTTGAGAAGGCATAAAATTTTTCGCAATTCTGCTGATCCA
This sequence comes from Ptiloglossa arizonensis, assembly GCF_051014685.1. Taxonomy (NCBI): domain Eukaryota; kingdom Metazoa; phylum Arthropoda; class Insecta; order Hymenoptera; family Colletidae; genus Ptiloglossa; species Ptiloglossa arizonensis. The sequence continues at coordinate 56,029 of NW_027479756.1, forward strand.
AACGCTTAACCAGAATGGCCTAGGGAAAAAATACACATACCGGTGTAGTCGGGCGAGTTTCTACTTTCAGACGCAGCAGGAATTTTTGGGTTTGGTCAATCCGTTCGCGAGATATGGGACTTTGAAGCTAGGAAATGGTTGAGAAGACAACAAATTTTTCGCAATTCTGCTGCTCCAAACGCTTAACCAGAATGGGGTAGGGAAAAAATACACATACCGTTGTAATCGGGCGAGTTTCTACTTTCAGACGCAGCAGGAATTTTTGGGTTTGGTCAATCCGTTCGCGAGATATGGGACTTTGAAGCTAAGAAATGGTTGAGATGACAACAAATTTTTCGCAATTCTGCTGCTCCAAACGCTTAACCAGAATGGGGTAGGGAAAAAATACACATACCGTTGTAATCGGGAGAGTTTCTACTTTCAGACGCAACAGGAATTTTTGGGTTTGGTCAATCCGTTCGCGAGATATGGGAGTTTGAAGCCAAGAAATGGTTGAGAAGGCAAAAAATTTTTCGCAATTCTGCTGCTCCAAACGCTTAAACAGAATGGCCTAGGGAAAAAATACACATACCGCTGTAGTCGGGCGAGTGTCTACTTTCAGATGCAATAGGAATTTTTGGATTAGGTCAATCCGTTCGCGAGATATGGGAGTTTGAAGCCAAGAAATGGTTGAGGAGGCAAAAAATTTTTCGCAATTCTGCTGCTCCAAACGCTTAACCAGAATGGTCTAGGGAAAAAATACACATACCGTTGTAATCGGGCGAGTTTCTACTTTCAAACGCAGCTGGAATTTTTGGGTTTGGTCAATCCGTTCGCGAGATATGGGACTTTGAAGCTAAGAAATGGTTGAGAAGACAACAAATTTTTCGCAATTCTGCTGCTCCAAACGCTTAACCAGAATGGGGTAGGGAAAAAATACACATACCGTTGTAATCGGGAGAGTTTCTACTTTCAGACGCAACAGGAATTTTTGGGTTTGGTCAATCCGTTCGCGAGATATGGGAGTTTGAAGCCAAGAAATGGTTGAGAAGGCAAAAAATTTTTCGCAATTCTGCTGCTCCAAACGCTTAAACAGAATGGCCTAGGGAAAAAATACACACACCGTTGTAATCGGGCGAGTTTCTACTTTAAGATGCAATCGGAATTTTTGGGTTATGTCAATCCGTTCGCGAGATATGGGAGTTTGAAGCCAAGAAATGGTTGAGAAGGCAAAAATTTTTCGCAATTCTGCTGCTCCAAACGCTTAACCAGAATGGCCCAGGGAAAAAATACGCATACCGTTGTAATCGGGCGAGTTTCTACTTTCAGACGCAGCAGGAATTTTTGGGTTAGGTCAATCCGTTCGCGAGATATGGGAGTTTGAAGCCAAGAAATGGTTGGGAAGGCAAAAAATTTTTCGCAATTCTGCTGCTTCAAACGCTTAACCAGAATGGCCTAGGGAAAAAATACACATACCGTTGTAATCGGGCGAGTTTCTACTTTCAGATGCAATAGGAATTTTTGGGTCTGGTCAATCCGTTCGCGAGATATGGGAGTTTGAAGCCAAGAAATGGTTGAGAAGGCATAAAATTTTTCGCAATTCTGCTGATCCAAACGCTTAACCAGAATGGCCTAGGGAAAAAATACACATACCGGTGTAGTCGGGCGAGTTTCTACTTTCAGACGCAGCAGGAATTTTTGGGTTTGGTCAATCCGTTCGCGAGATATGGGACTTTGAAGCTAGGAAATGGTTGAGAAGACAACAAATTTTTCGCAATTCTGCTGCTCCAAACGCTTAACCAGAATGGGGTAGGGAAAAAATACACATACCGTTGTAATCGGGCGAGTTTCTACTTTCAGACGCAGCAGGAATTTTTGGGTTTGGTCAATCCGTTCGCGAGATATGGGACTTTGAAGCTAAGAAATGGTTGAGATGACAACAAATTTTTCGCAATTCTGCTGCTCCAAACGCTTAACCAGAATGGGGTAGGGAAAAAATACACATACCGTTGTAATCGGGAGAGTTTCTACTTTCAGACGCAACAGGAATTTTTGGGTTTGGTCAATCCGTTCGCGAGATATGGGAGTTTGAAGCCAAGAAATGGTTGAGAAGGCAAAAAATTTTTCGCAATTCTGCTGCTCCAAACGCTTAAACAGAATGGCCTAGGGAAAAAATACACATACCGCTGTAGTCGGGCGAGTGTCTACTTTCAGATGCAATAGGAATTTTTGGATTAGGTCAATCCGTTCGCGAGATATGGGAGTTTGAAGCCAAGAAATGGTTGAGGAGGCAAAAAATTTTTCGCAATTCTGCTGCTCCAAACGCTTAACCAGAATGGTCTAGGGAAAAAATACACATACCGTTGTAATCGGGCGAGTTTCTACTTTCAAACGCAGCTGGAATTTTTGGGTTTGGTCAATCCGTTCGCGAGATATGGGACTTTGAAGCTAAGAAATGGTTGAGAAGACAACAAATTTTTCGCAATTCTGCTGCTCCAAACGCTTAACCAGAATGGGGTAGGGAAAAAATACACATACCGTTGTAATCGGGAGAGTTTCTACTTTCAGACGCAACAGGAATTTTTGGGTTTGGTCAATCCGTTCGCGAGATATGGGAGTTTGAAGCCAAGAAATGGTTGAGAAGGCAAAAAATTTTTCGCAATTCTGCTGCTCCAAACGCTTAAACAGAATGGCCTAGGGAAAAAATACACATACCGTTGTAATCGGGCGAGTTTCTACTTTAAGATGCAATCGGAATTTTTGGGTTATGTCAATCCGTTCGCGAGATATGGGAGTTTGAAGCCAAGAAATGGTTGAGAAGGCAAAAATTTTTCGCAATTCTGCTGCTCCAAACGCTTAACCAGAATGGCCCAGGGAAAAAATACGCATACCGTTGTAATCGGGCGAGTTTCTACTTTCAGACGCAGCAGGAATTTTTGGGTTAGGTCAATTCGTTCGCGAGATATGGGAGTTTGAAGCCAAGAAATGGTTGGGAAGGCAAAAAATTTTTCGCAATTCTGCTGCTTCAAACGCTTAACCAGAATGGCCTAGGGAAAAAATACACATACCATTGTAATCGGGCGAGTTTCTACTTTCAGTTACAATAGGAATTTTTGGGTCTGGTCAATCCGTTCGCGAGATATGGGACTTTGAAGCTAAGAAATGGTTGACAAGACAACAAATTTTTCGCACTTCTGCTGCTCCAATCGCTTAACCAGAATGGCCTAGGGAAAAAATACACATACCGTTGTAATCGGGCGAGTTTCTACTTTCAGTTACAATAGGAATTTTTGGGTCTGGTCAATCCGTTCGCGAGATATGGGAGTTTGAAGCCAAGAAATGGTAGAGAAGGCAAAAAATTGTTCACAATTCTGCTGCTCCAAACGCTTAACGAGAATGGCCTAGGGAAAATATACACATACCGTTGTAATCGGGCGAGGTTCTACTTTCAGATGCAATAGGAATTTTTGGGTTAGGTCAATCCGTTCGCGAGATATGGGAGTTTGAAGCCAAGAAATGGTTGAGAAGGCAAAAAATTTTTCGCAATTCTGCTGCTTCAAACGCTTAACCAGAATGGCCTAGGGAAAAAATACACATACCGTTGTAATCGGGCGAGTTTCTACTTTCAGTTACAATAGGAATTTTTGGGTCTGGTCAATCCGTTCGCGAGATATGGGACTTTGAACCTAAGAAATGGTTCACAAGACAACAAATTTTTCGCAATTCTGCTGCTCCAAACGCTTAACCAGAATGGGGTTGGGAAAAAATACACATACCGTTGTAATCGGGAGAGTTTCTACTTTCACAAGCAACAGGAATTTTTGGGTTTCGTCAATCCGTTCGCGAGATATGGGAGTTTGAAGCCAAGAAATGGTTGAGAAGGCATAAAATTTTTCGCAATTCTGCTGATCCCAACGCTTAACCAGAATGGCCTAGGGAAAAAATACACATACCGGTGTAGTCGGGCGAGTGTCTACTTTCAGATGCAATAGGAATTTTTGGGTTAGGTCAATCCGTTCGCGAGATATGGGAGTTTGAAGCCAAGAAATGGTTGAGAAGGCAAAAAATTTTTCGCAATTCTGCTGCTCCAAACGCTTAACCAGAATGGGGTAGGGAAAAAATACACATACCGTTGTAATCGGGCGAGTTTCTACTTTCAGATGCAATAGGAATTTTTGGGTTAGGTCAATCCGTTCGCGAGATATGGGAGTTTGAAGCCAAGAAATGGTAGAGAAGGCAAAAAATTGTTCACAATCCTGCTGCTCCAAACGCGTAACCAGAATGGCCTAGGGAAAAAATACACATACCGTTGTAATCGGGCGAGGTTCTACTTTCAGATGCAATAGGCATTTTTGGGTTAGGTCAATCCGTTCGCGAGATATGGGAGTTTGAAGCCAAGAAATGGCTGAGAAGGCAAAAAATTTTTCGCAATTCTGCTGCTTCAAACGCTTAACCAGAATGTCCTAGGGAAAAAATACACATACCGTTGTAATCGGGCGAGTTTCTACTTTCAGTTACAATAGGAATTTTTGGGTCTGGTCAATCCGTTCGCGAGATTTGGGACTTTGAAGCTAAGAAATGGTTGACAAGACAACAAATTTTTCGCACTTCTGCGGCTCCAATCGCTTAACGAGAATGGCCTAGGGGAAAAATACACATACCGTTGTAATCGGGCGAGTTTCTACTTTCAGACGCAGCAGGAATTTTGGGTTTGGTCAATCCGTTCGCGAGGTATGGGACTTTGAAGCTAAGAAATGGTTGAGAAGACAACAAATTTTTCGCAATTCTGCTGCTCCAAACGCTTAACCAGAATGGCCTAGGGAAAAAATACACATACCGTTGTAATCGGGCGAGTTTCTACTTTCAGATGCAATAGGAATTTTTGGGTTAGGTCAATCCGTTCGCGAGATATGGGAGTTTGAAGCCAAGAAATGGTTGAGAAGGCATAAAATTTTTCGCAATTCTGCTGATCCAAACGCTTAACCAGAATGGCCTAGGGAAAAAATACACATACCGGTGTAGTCGGGCGAGTTTCTACTTTCAGACGCAGCAGGAATTTTTGGGTTTGGTCAATCCGTTCGCGAGATATGGGACTTTGAAGCTAGGAAATGGTTGAGAAGACAACAAATTTTTCGCAATTCTGCTGCTCCAAACGCTTAACCAGAATGGGGTAGGGAAAAAATACACATACCGTTGTAATCGGGCGAGTTTCTACTTTCAGACGCAGCAGGAATTTTTGGGTTTGGTCAATCCGTTCGCGAGATATGGGACTTTGAAGCTAAGAAATGGTTGAGATGACAACAAATTTTTCGCAATTCTGCTGCTCCAAACGCTTAACCAGAATGGGGTAGGGAAAAAATACACATACCGTTGTAATCGGGAGAGTTTCTACTTTCAGACGCAACAGGAATTTTTGGGTTTGGTCAATCCGTTCGCGAGATATGGGAGTTTGAAGCCAAGAAATGGTTGAGAAGGCAAAAAATTTTTCGCAATTCTGCTGCTCCAAACGCTTAAACAGAATGGCCTAGGGAAAAAATACACATACCGCTGTAGTCGGGCGAGTGTCTACTTTCAGATGCAATAGGAATTTTTGGATTAGGTCAATCCGTTCGCGAGATATGGGAGTTTGAAGCCAAGAAATGGTTGAGGAGGCAAAAAATTTTTCGCAATTCTGCTGCTCCAAACGCTTAACCAAAATGGTCTAGGGAAAAAATACACATACCGTTGTAATCGGGCGAGTTTCTACTTTCAAACGCAGCTGGAATTTTTGGGTTTGGTCAATCCGTTCGCGAGATATGGGACTTTGAAGCTAAGAAATGGTTGAGAAGACAACAAATTTTTCGCAATTCTGCTGCTCCAAACGCTTAACCAGAATGGGGTAGGGAAAAAATACACATACCGTTGTAATCGGGAGAGTTTCTACTTTCAGACGCAACAGGAATTTTTGGGTTTGGTCAATCCGTTCGCGAGATATGGGAGTTTGAAGCCAAGAAATGGTTGAGAAGGCAAAAAATTTTTCGCAATTCTGCTGCTCCAAACGCTTAAACAGAATGGCCTAGGGAAAAAATACACATACCGTTGTAATCGGGCGAGTTTCTACTTTAAGATGCAATCGGAATTTTTGGGTTATGTCAATCCGTTCGCGAGATATGGGAGTTTGAAGCCAAGAAATGGTTGAGAAGGCAAAAATTTTTCGCAATTCTGCTGCTCCAAACGCTTAACCAGAATGGCCCAGGGAAAAAATACGCATACCGTTGTAATCGGGCGAGTTTCTACTTTCAGACGCAGCAGGAATTTTTGGGTTAGGTCAATCCGTTCGCGAGATATGGGAGTTTGAAGCCAAGAAATGGTTGGGAAGGCAAAAAATTTTTCGCAATTCTGCTGCTCCAAACGCTTAACCAGAATGGGGTAGGGAAAAAATACACATACCGTTGTAATCGGGAGAGTTTCTACTTTCAGACGCAACAGGAATTTTTGGGTTTGGTCAATCCGTTCGCGAGATATGGGACTTTGAAGCTAAGAAATGGTTGACAAGACAACAAATTTTTCGCACTTCTGCTGCTCCAATCGCTTAACCAGAATGGCCTAGGGAAAAAATACACATACCGTTGTAATCGGGCGAGTTTCTACTTTCAGTTACAATAGGAATTTTTGGGTCTGGTCAATCCGTTCGCGAGATATGGGAGTTTGAAGCCAAGAAATGGTAGAGAAGGCAAAAAATTGTTCACAATTCTGCTGCTCCAAACGCTTAACGAGAATGGCCTAGGGAAAATATACACATACCGTTGTAATCGGGCGAGGTTCTACTTTCAGATGCAATAGGAATTTTTGGGTTAGGTCAATCCGTTCGCGAGATATGGGAGTTTGAAGCCAAGAAATGGTTGAGAAGGCAAAAAATTTTTCGCAATTCTGCTGCTTCAAACACTTAACCAGAATGGCCTAGGGAAAAAATACACATACCGTTGTAATCGGGCGAGTTTCTACTTTCAGTTACAATAGGAATTTTTGGGTCTGGTCAATCCGTTCGCGAGATATGGGACTTTGAACCTAAGAAATGGTTCACAAGACAACAAATTTTTCGCAATTCTGCTGCTCCAAACGCTTAACCAGAATGGGGTTGGGAAAAAATACACATACCGTTGTAATCGGGAGAGTTTCTACTTTCACAAGCAACAGGAATTTTTGGGTTTCGTCAATCCGTTCGCGAGATATGGGAGTTTGAAGCCAAGAAATGGTTGAGAAGGCATAAAATTTTTCGCAATTCTGCTGATCCCAACGCTTAACCAGAATGGCCTAGGGAAAAAATACACATACCGGTGTAGTCGGGCGAGTGTCTACTTTCAGATGCAATAGGAATTTTTGGGTTAGGTCAATCCGTTCGCGAGATATGGGAGTTTGAAGCCAAGAAATGGTTGAGAAGGCAAAAAATTTTTCGCAATTCTGCTGCTCCAAACGCTTAACCAGAATGGTCTAGGGAAAAAATACACATACCGTTGTAATCGGGCGAGTTTCTACTTTCAGATGCAATAGGAATTTTTGGGTTAGGTCAATCCGTTCGCGAGATATGGGAGTTTGAAGCCAAGAAATGGTAGAGAAGGCAAAAAATTGTTCACAATTCTGCTGCTCCAAACGCTTAACCAGAATGGCCTAGGGAAAAAATACACATACCGTTGTAATCGGGCGAGGTTCTACTTTCAGATGCAATAGGAATTTTTAGGTTAGGTCAATCCGTTCGCGAGATATGGGAGTTTGAAGCCAAGAAATGGTTGAGAAGGCAAAAAATTTTTCGCAATTCTGCTGCTTCAAACGCTTAACCAGAATGGCCTAGGGAAAAAATACACATACCGTTGTAATCGGGCGAGTTTCTACTTTTTACAATAGGAATTTTTGGGTCTGGTCAATCCGTTCGCGAGATATGGGACTTTGAAGCTAAGAAATGGTTGACAAGACAACAAATTTTTCGCATTTCTGCTGCTCCAAACGCTTAACCAGAATGGGCTAGGGAAAAAATACACATACCGTTGTAATCGGGCGAGTTTCTACTTTCAGATGCAATAGGAATTTTTGGGTTAGGTCAATCCGTTCGCGAGATATGGGAGTTTGAAGCTAAGAAATGGTTGAGAAGACAACAAATTTTTCGCAATTCTGCTGCTCCAAACGCTTAACCAGAATGGCCTAAGGAAAAAATACGCACACCCTTGTAATCGGGCGAGTTTCTACTTTCAGACGCAGAAGGAATTTTTGGGTTTGGTCAATCCGTTCGCGAGATATGGGACTTTGAATCTAAGAAATGGTTGAGAAGACAACAAATTTTTCGCATTTCTGCTGCTCCAAACGCTTAACCAGAATGGGCTAGGGAAAAAATTCACATACCGTTGTAATTGCGCGAGTTTCTACTTTCAGACGCAACAGGAATTTTTGGGTTAGGACAATCCGTTCGCGAGATATGGGAGTTTGAATAAAAGAAATGGTTGAGAAGGCAAAAAATTTTTCGCAATTCTGCTGTTCCAAACGCTTAAACGGAATGGCCTACGGAAAAAATACACATACCGTTGTAATCGGGCGAGTTTCTACTTTCAGATGCAATCGGAATTTTTGGGTTATGCCAATCCGTTCGCGAGATATGGGAGTTTGAAGCCAAGAAATGGTTGAGAAGGCAAAAAATTTTTCGCAATTCTGCTGCTCCAAACGCTTAACCAGAATGGCCCAGGGAAAAAATACACATACCGTTGTAATCGGGCGAGTTTCTACTTTCAGACGCAGCAGGAATTTTTGGGTTAGGTCAATCCGTTCGCGAGATATGGGAGTTTGAAGCCAAGAAATGGTAGAGAAGGCAAAAAATTGTTCACAATTCTGCTGCTCCAAACGCTCAACCAGAATGGCCTAGGGAAAAAATACACATACCGTTGTAATCGGGAGAGTTTCTACTTTCAGATGCAATCGGAATTTTTGGGTTATGTCAATCCGTTCGCGAGATATGGGAGTTTGAATCCAAGAAATGGTTGAGAAGGCAAAAAATTTTTCGCAATTCTGCTGCTCCAAACGCTTAACCAGAATGGCCCAGGGAAAAAATACGCATACCGTTGTAATCGGGCGAGTTTCTACTTTCAGACGCAGCAGGAATTTTTGGGTTTGGTCAATCCGTTCGCGAGATATGGCACTTTGAAGCTAAGAAATGGTTGAGAAGACAACAAATTTTTCGCAATTCTGCTGCCCCAAACGCTTGACCAGAGTGGGGTAGGGAAAAAATACACATACCGTTGTAATCGGGAGAGTTTCTACTTTCAGACGCACAAGGAATTTTTGGGTTTGGTCAATCCGTTCGCGATATATGGGAGTTTGAAGCCAAGAAATGGTTGAGATGGCATAAAATTTTTCGCAATTCTGCTGATCCAAACGCTTAACCAGAATGGCCTAGGGAAAAAATACACATGCCGCTGTAGTCGGGCGAGTGTCTACTTTCAGACGCAGCAGGAATTTTTGGGTTTGGTCAATCCGTTCGCGAGATATGGGAGTTTGAGAGCTAAGAAATGGTTGAGAAGACAACAAATTTTGCGCAATTCTGCTGCTCCAAACGCTTAACCAGAATGGGCTAGGGCAAAAATACACATACGGTTGTAATCGGGCGAGTTTCTACTTCCAGATGCAATAGGAATTTTTGGGTTTGGTCAATCCGTTCGCGAGATATGGGAGTTTGAAGCCAAGAAATGGTAGAGAAGGCAAAAAATTGTTCACAATTCTGCTGCTCCAAACGCTTAACCAGAATGGCCTAGGGAAAAAATGCAAATGCCGTTGTAATCGGGCGAGTTTCTACTTCCAGATGCAATGGGAATTTTTGGGTTTGGTCAATCCGTTCGCGAGATATGGGACTTTGAATCTAAGAAATGGTTGAGAAGGCAACAAATTTTTCGCAATTCTGCTGCTCCAAACGCTTAACCAGAATGGGGTAGGGAAAAAATACACATACCGTTGTAATCGGGAGAGTTTCTACTTTCACAAGCAACAGGAATTTTTGGGTTTGGTCAATCCGTTCGCGAGATATGGGAGTTTGAAGCCAAGAAATGGTTGAGATGGCATAAAATTTTTCGCAATTCTGCTGATCCAAACGCTTAACCAGAATGGCCTAGGGGAAAAATACACATACCGCTGTAGTCGGGCGAGTGTCTACTTTCAGATGCAATAGGAATTTTTGGGTTAGGTCAATCAGTTCGCGAGATATGGGAGTTTGAAGCCAAGAAATGGTTGAGGAGGCAAAAAATTTTTCGCAATTCTGCTGCTACAAACGCTTAACCAGAATGGTCTAGGGAAAAAATACACATACCGTTGTAATCGGGCGAGTTTCTACTTCCAGATGCAATAGGAATTTTTGGGTTTGGTCAATCCGTTCGCGAGATATGGGACTTTGAATCTAAGAAATGGTTGAGAAGACAACAAATTTTTCGCATTTCTGCTGCTCCAAACGCTTAACCAGAATGGCCTAGGGAAAAAATACACATACCGTTGTCATCGGGCGAGTTTCTACTTTCGGATGCAAACGGAATTTTTGGGTTAGGTCAATCCGTTCGCGAGATATGGGAGTTTGAAGCCAAGAAATGGTAGAGAAGGCAAGAAATTGTTCACAATTCTGCTGCTCCAAACGCTTAACCAGAATGGCCTAGGGAAAAAATGCACATACCGTTGTAATCGGGCGAGGTTCTACTTTCAGATGCAATAGGAATTTTTGGGTTAGGTCAATCCGTTCGCGAGATATGGGAGTTTGAAGCTAAGAAATGGTTGAGAAGACAACAAATTTTTCGCAATTCTGCTGCTCCAAACGCTTAACCAGAATGGGGTAGGGAAAAAATACACATACCGTTGTAATCGGGAGAGTTTCTACTTTCAGACGCAGAAGGAATTTTTGGGTTTGGTCAAACCGTTCGCGAGATATGGGAGTTTGAAGCCAAGAAATGGTTGAGAAGGCAAAAAATTTTTCGCAATTCTGCTGCTTGAAACGCTTAACCAGAATGGCCTAGGGAAAAAATACACATACCGTTGTAATCGGGCGAGTTTCTACTTTCAGTTACAATAGGAATTTTTGGGTCTGGTCAATCCGTTCGCGAGGTATGGGACTTTGAAGCTAAGAAATGGTTGACAAGACAACAAATTTTTCGCACTTCCGCTGCTCCAATCGCTTAACCAGAATGGCCTAGGGGAAAAATACACATACCGTTGTAACCGGGCGAGTTTCTACTTTCACATGCAATAGGAATTTTTGGGTCAGGTCAATCCGTTCGCGAGATATGGGAGTTTGAAGCCAAGAAATGGTAGAGAAGGCGAAAAATTGTTCACAATTCTGCTGCTCCAAACGCTTAACCAGAATGGCCTAGGGAAAAAATACACATACCGTTGTAATCGGGCGAGGTTCTACTTTCAGATGCAATAGGAATTTTTGGGTTAGGTCAATCCGTTCGCGAGATATGGGAGTTTGAAGCCAAGAAATGGTTGAGGAGGCAAAAAATTTTTCGCAATTCTGCTGCTCCAAACGCTTAACCAGAATGGTCTAGGGAAAAAATACGCATACCGTTGTAATCGGGCGAGTTTCTACTTCCAGATGCAATAGGAATTTTTGGGTTAGGTCAATCCGTTCGCGAGATATGGGAGTTTGAAGCCAAGAAATGGTTGAGAAGGCAAAAAATTTTTCGCAATTCTGCTGCTCCAAACGCTTAACCAGAAAGGTCTAGGGAAAAAATACACATACCGTTGTATTCGGGCGAGTTTCTACTTTCAGATTCAATAGGAATTTTTGGGTTAGGTCAATCCGTTCGCGAGATATGGGAGTTTGAAGCCAAGAAATGGTAGAGAAGGCAAAAAATTGTTCACAATTCTGCTGCTCCAAACGCTTAACCAGAATGGCCTAGGGAAAAAATACACATACCGTTGTAATCGGGCGAGTTTCTACTTTCAGATGCAATCGGAATTTTTGGGTTAGGTCAATCCGTTCGCGAGATATGGGAGTTTGAAGCCAAGAAATGGTAGAGAAGGCGAAAAATTGTTCACAATTCTGCTTCTCCAAACGCTTAACCAGAATGGCCTAGGGAAAAAATACACATACCGTTGTAATCGGGCGAGGTTCTACTTTCAGATGCAATAGGAATTTTTGGGTTAGGTCAATCCGTTCGCGAGATATGGGAGTTTGAAGCCAAGAAATGGTTGAGAAGGCAAAAAATTTTTCGCAATTCTGCTGCTTGAAACGCTTAACCAGAATGGCCTAGGGAAAAAATACACATACCGTTGTAATCGGGCGAGTTTCTACATTCAGTTACAATAGGAATTTTTGGGTCTGGTCAATCCGTTCGCGAGGTATGGGACTTTGAAGCTAAGAAATGGTTGACAAGACAACAAATTTTTCGCACTTCTGCTGCTCCAATCGCTTAACCAGAATGGCCTAGGGGAAAAATACACATACCGTTGTAACCGGGCGAGTTTCTACTTTCACATGCAATAGGAATTTTTGGGTCAGGTCAATCCGTTCGCGAGATATGGGAGTTTGAAGCCAAGAAATGGTTGAGAAGGCAACAAATTTTTCGCAATTCTGCTGCTCCAAACGCTTAACCAGAATGGGGTAAGGAAAAAATACACATACCGTTGTAATCGGGCGAGTTTCTACTTTCAGATGCAATAGGA